>NW_024540312.1:0-249999 GCF_016647625.1 Suillus subalutaceus
AGTCACGAGCGCGTCATGTAACGCGTGACACGTGATCGAGCGCTAATGATTTTAACGGTACTAAAACCGTACACTCTTCCTTTCCAATCACAACTCGTTTCGTGATTTTGTTTCCGTGCCACTCAATCACGGACTCCTCTCGATCGGGTTATTCTGAGCTTTTTCTTGATGCCAGGTCCATGCAACTCGAAAAAGAAGAAGAAAGCAATTGCGAAAAAGAACAAGAAGAGTACATCAGCTATTCAAGCTACGGCCCTTCCGGAACCTCCCCCCCTCGTTCACGAACTTGAGCCACCTCCAAGCGACATTGTCTGTACTGTCCATGAGCCTCCACCTAAACTACCAGCTCCGCATGTCCAGGAGTTCCATGAAGAAGTGCTACCGATCATCCATGATCCCGGAAACGGTCCGCGAGTTCGCGACCTCCGGGGTTTCCTAGCCTCATTTTTTGCCCAGCCTCCTTCACTGGAAGACCCTCTATGTGCGGAATTCTCACAGGAGGAAGTCCTTCAGATGCTTTGCACCGCGCTGTCGGAGGAAACCGCTATAGTGAGTGAGTGCTATGTGGAGTAGCTAGCGAGCTCACAAAATGATCCCCCAAGGTCCTATGGTACAATAAGAGCCGTGCTACTAGTCGCATCTGTCCATCATGCCGACGGCTTTATCGCCTGGGCGATATTTTGCCAGACCTCACTTCGGACGATGGCGAAAATCACATCAATGAAACTCGTTCACCTTTACTTGCCCGGGAACAGGAGATATCAGGTCTTTGTATGTACTTGTATTTAAATTACAATGAAAACGACCCTGACTGGTATAGGTTCTCCTCTCTGCTTCATCGTTGCGTCGTTCGAGTACCCAGGTGCAATTAAAACGACTTGGGGTAGAACCGCAGATCAAATAGATGACTTTACATGGGACCTTCTCAATGGTCCTGGGGGTGGACAGGGTGACAAGGGGCTCAGTCTCTTACTCAAAATGGCGCGATTGCCTGACCTTGGCTTGGGGCAGCTCTGTCTACCTGACATTGACTTCGATGCTGAACCTGAGGATCGAATCTATTGCAGGCAAAATTATGAACGGGACAAAATTTCTTATTAGGTATTCATTTCTTTTCGAAGGTGAGTAAAGAGCTTGGGAAAGACTTGAAGGATGCTAATTTCTAAGTGCTATTTATTGTCTTTAGATCCGCTGTTCTGCTGCATATTCACATCGTTCATGCTATCTGGATCACGGGCCTGCGTACTATTTACGTGTGTCAAGACTCCATCGTCATTAAATTAGTTGGGCCAATGCTGGCCCTGGATGAACTATCGCTAAAGAAACCGCGTAGATCTGCTGTGTGTAAAAGACGGGCCGTTGCATCGTGGGTTTGTTGAATTAGTGGTTATGTCAGCAAGAGTCCGTGCCCTATTCCCACGGTTGTTAGGTGGCTGGCCTTATACAAGGCTCCCACCCGCCAAACGTCCCCTCAGCCAACCTTGCCTGTATAGCTGTACTGTGGTCCTCACCCACCTAAATCAAACCGTGCTTAATACTCACCGTATAACACAACAACAGTCAGTCATCTTTTTATTTTTTATTATGTTCTATCTGCTTCACGGACGTCCTGTGATGTTCACTGTCACTCTCTACGTCGTTTTACCGTCGTCGAGCTCGTGTAGAAAGCGAAGACGGGCGCCGGCCGTATTTGTTTGGCCACCGACGCGTTGACGCGCACCGCGTCTCTCCGCGTCTCATTCGTTTTCCTCGATATCTCTCATGCTCACGACGTGTTGAATCGATCGCTTATGCATTTTTCGCGCTCTAGATGCCCAAAGAAGTCAAAACCAAGGTTAGTCTCCTATGCATTTGTCTTGGTCTTAATACCACTTCCTCCATATGCATCATACACTTTCCATTATTTTTGCCTTGTTCAACTTCCATTACGTCACTTGGTCGTGCTCATCACCAACCACGATGCTGATTGATTCAACAGCGCAAGGCTGCAGGTAAATCAGAGGGAAAGGCAACCAAGGCTAAGGCTGCCAAGGCTAAGGGCGCTCCTAAACGTGCACTCTCCGCGTACATGTTCTTCAGTCAAGATTGGAGGGAGAGAATCAAGACTGAGAACCCAGATGCTGGTTTCGGTATGCCTATGGTGTTTCTTCCTATCTTTCTGTTTTCTGATCCCCATCATAGGCGAGGTTGGCAAACTACTAGGTGCCAAGTGGAAGGAGCTTGACGAGGAAGACAAGCAGGTTCGTCTAAGGTATAAAACAAAGCGCGGTTGGTGCTGACACAACTGAACAGCCTTATATCGAATTGGCCGCCAAGGACAAGACAAGGGCAGAGGAGGAGAAGGCATCCCTGGCTGCCGTACGTGTATGTTATTTGTCCATGTTGCGGCACGTATTGAACATCTCTTTGCAGACTAAATCTTCAGCAAAAGAGAAAAGTGATGGGGAGGAACAAGCCGATGAAGAGGAAGATTGATGCCGCTTCCCTTGTCTCCTTGTACATATGAAGGCACTGTCCGCTTTCTTCTAACATAATCGTCATAAGCCATTTTCATGTCAGTTGAGTATCTTAACTTCCTATGCGAAACACGCGATACTCGTAATGCACTCCCCACGAGCCCTCGTACCGTTTGCCTTCCTTTTCATTCGTGTCGCTATTCATGTCGTGTGTTTTGTTACACATTTATGTTCTGCATGTTGTCCTTCGTTACTTCAGAAAAGATTGTATTGTATGATCAAACTTTCTGTGGCAAGTTTGCGGAGTTGTTTGATGCAGAGTCGCAGACTGCCAGGACCACAGAGCATCAGCTTTCGTGACCACAGTCACGTGATTGTGACACAAACAATCACGTGGTGCATAATATAGAACGCGCCCAAAATCGGTGTGCTCCTTTTCTCTTACCCACACCACATCCAGCGACTTGACATTGGCCTGCTAAAGATGCCACCACGAGCTGCCAAAGTTAAAACTTCTACATACGGGAAAAGTAAGTTAGTGTTCCTCGGGATTAGCTCGTGGGCTGATCATAAGCAGGGATTCTCGAATCTGTCCCTGCACCCCTAGGTCTGTGTAATCCATACGAAACAACACTGACAATCTTATGAATAATTTGCTCACTCCCATACAGATCCTGACTCGGATCCAGAATTTAACCCCGGAACCTTCATCTATGAGACTAAGAAACGCGGAAAGCGCAAAGCAACGGCTGCTGAGGATGCGGCTCCATCTGCCCCCCGCGGCAAGTCACGGAAAAGACGAAGCGAAGTTCTTGGCAATTTTCAATCGTCATCCATAAGTCGTGAGTCGTTTTTATAACGAAATAATACGTGTTTTTGATGATCATATTAGAGAAGCGCCGACCAATGGATCCAGAGGCGTCTCGACGCCATAACCCACTCAAGGAGTACTTTGGTTCGTTGAGAAATAGTCTCAGTAGTGCTTAAGCTTACTACCAACAGACGATGACCTTGGACTGCAGTCTGCGTCTGATGACGGCGAAATGGACGAAGAAGATTGCGAAGACAGCGACTCGGCAGAAGAGCACGAGTCTGAACCTGATCAACCGGTAAAACTTAGGACCATAACTGCGTTCATTAAAGCATCGAAAGAGGGTACTCCTGTTACACAGCCAAGTCATCCACAAACTCCGGTCGATGATGATTCTGTTACTGGTAAGTCCATATTGGACACATATTACAACTGTCAACGCATACGTTTCGTTTTAGAACCTGAATCCGAGCCAGAGGTTGCTCAGGTTTCGACGAAGCGGAAGTCACCTGCATCAGAGCAGATTATGCCAACTTCCAAGCGCAGAAAAACGCCTTGCCCAGACGGTACGTTTAACCTTATGGCCAGAATAGACCTACCGTGACGCCCGCTACAGATGAATCGGAAACTGAACCAGAGTCCGACATAGATTTACCTACAGTTTCAAGAGTTTTAAAACAGCTCCCGCTTAATACCACGAAAGTTCCCGAATCCGACTCCGAAACGGAGCCTGAAGACGAGGACGAAATAGAAACATACCCTGACCCAGTAAAACCTGATCTAATTCTCTGATTGTCATCTACTGAGCAGATACAGAATCTCCATCCAAAGCCCGGCTTCCCTCTTGCTCCCGATCAGAGTCCTCTTGGACCTATAGTGTTGAACAAAGCCGAGGGTATCAGGGTGCCCGCGTCAATTAATACCTATCTAAGAGAATATCAGAGGGAAGGCGTCGGTTTTTTCTGGGATCTATATCAACAAGGTCGCGGTGGCTTGCTGGGTGATGATATGGGTCTTGTCAGTCCAAACGTGTTCTTCTTTTCTTCTTGACTGAATGTTCCACCTGCTCAGGGTAAAACTATACAAGTGATATCGTTTCTCTCAGCAATAATGAAGAAGCACGGGGACGAACGCGATATTAACAGGCGTCGAGATCATGTGTCTAAGCTCCAGGATGGACCGGAGTGGAGAAAACATCGCACTTTGCCACCGGCAAACAAGACTTGGCCCACTTGTCTTATTATCGCCCCCACATCTGTTGTGCCAAACTGGGAGCGCGAATTTCAGACGGTGAGTGCCTACAAGCAACGAATCACGCCATAATGTCTCACCCCCTCCTCAGTGGGGGTATTTTGAAGTTGGATCTTATACAGGTTCGAAGAATGAACGAGATGATGTTCTTACCGACTTCAAAATGGGCAGGCTTGATGTTGGTATGTCCGTGAGCACATCTCTTCTGCCCCCCTGATAACCCTGAGAAATAGTACTTACCACATTTGACCTTGCCCGCCGGGACATTGCGCAATTGGACGACCTCGCTTGGTCTGCTGTCTTCGTCGACGAAGCGCATAGAATAAAGAATCCAAAGTCGATGATTACCCTTGCATACAATCAATTCGCATGTCTTTGCCGCTTTGGTCTGACAGGTAAGACTACTCTGCTTCTAGAGGGTGGTCTGATGCAGCGGGATAATTAGGCACGACCATTCAAAATAGCTACATGGAAGCATGGACGATACTCGACTGGACCAACCCTGGCCGGCTGGGAACAAGCAAGCAATGGAAAGGTTATATTGTGAAGCCATTAACGATAGGACAATCCACTAGTGCCACTGAAGAGGAGAGAACAAAGGCTTTGGTGAGTGCGGATCTTGCATCCCGCGGCTCATTCTGATGTCTGGTAGACAGTCGCCATTACAGTCAGAGACAAAGTACTACCCCAGTTCTTTAAAAGGAGGTATGGCCAATGTTTTTTTTTACAAATATTGCCTAAAATATTGATTTCCTCAGAACGAAGGACATCATTAAGGACCAAGTGCGAAGCTTCTACCTGGTATACCATCTTGTGCTGAACATAACTATTAGTTACCTACGAAAACAGATGAAGTAGTCTTTTGTCCGCTTACGCCTGTACAGGTTGCCGTTTACAGACGCATCCTGAACATGACTCCCGTACAGAATCTCGTCAGAAAAGACGAAAATTGTGATTGCGGATCAGGGGAAAAGTTGGTTTTCCTTTCCATGTCTAGAGCATACTAAAAATCGTGTTTTGTACAGACGCAAAGACTGCTGCCACCCTATTGAGAAGGGGGACGTCCTCAAGTATATGTCAATACTCATCAAGATCTCAAATCATTTAGCGTTAATACTTCCAGGTATCGTCGATGATTCAGTGGCTCGCTACCAAATAAATTCTCATATCTACAAGCCCCCAACGATAGCCCAGAGCAAGTACGTGTGGATGTTGCTATCTATCTTCATGGCGCATTGATAGTTGTTCCAGACTCTACGTAATAGGGAGCTCGCTGAAGTAGCCTTCCCGGGCCAGTCTATACCAAAGTATGGGACAGCCATGCTACTGCCACAGTATTGCGGGAAGTGGGTTGTAAGTTGTTGTTTTATGAAGTTTATCTCCTACACTGTACGCTGCCCTTGCAGGTACTCGATACTTTACTTAGAGAATGGAGAAAAGACCGCACAAGCAAGGTCCTTATATTTACTAAATCCGTCAAGCTTCTCGATATGCTGGAATTTCATCTCAACACCAATAGTATGCACAAGACTCGTTCTGTATCGATCGAATACTGATCGATTGCCAGGTTATGGCTTCCTCAAACTGGATGGATCCACGAAGCAGAGTGATAGTAAGAACGATGCCTCTATATGCCGTGGTTGCTAATACAGGCTTCAGGGATGCCTATGATAGATAGATTTCACCAGGACTCCGATATCTTCATATTTCTCATCTCTACTCTTGCTGGAGGAACTGGTCTTAACTTGACTGGAGCGAACAAAGTGGTCATTTTCGGTGAGTTTAAACATCCTGCTTTGATTGTTCAGATTTAGACCCGGATGCTATGTAGATCCAAACTGGAGTATGTAGTTGCATGATTTCTGTTTTCCACCGACTCATGTCCACGTAGATCCCGCCCACGACCTGCAAGCTATGGACAGAGCATATCGCTTTGGGCAGACACGCGACGTTTTCGTCTACCGCCTCCTTGGAGCCGGCTCAATCGAAGAGTTGATTTATGCAAGGCAGCTGTACAAGCAACAACAGATGGCCATTGGGTATCAGGCAAGCGTGCAAACAAGGTATTTAATAAGGACCAAGATTCGAGCGCATGATTTCAAATTCCCTCTTAGGTATTTCTCCGGCGTTCAAGGGGATACTTCCAGACAAGGAGAACTGTTTGGAATCAAAAACATCTTCAAGTTGCATGAGGATACTCTGGCGACCAAGATGGCCGTAAGTCCGTACGTTCTGCGCAGGAGATATTGATGCAAACCTGCCGCAGATCGAGAAAGCAACGATCATGGAGCTAGACTGGGCTCTTGCTCATCTCAGCTCCTCGAAGTCGAAGAAATCAGCAAAATCCAAGGCCGATGACTGGGTGTATGAGGCCGATTCTAAGAGCGGAAAGGAGGAAGTAAGTCCCCTGTCTACTTGTTTCGCGCCATCTAATCATGCGTCAGGCCGACTTACGGGGGCTGAGTACTCTTCTCTTTGATGATGGTGAGCTTCAGCTGCAACCAGTGTGAGAAAAGACTGATTCTTGTATTTTCAAAGAACCTCCGGAGGTTACAGATGATAATGACATTCACAAAACACTCAGCGCAATAGGCGTTAAGTACAGCCACCGCAACGACGACGTGCTATTACCAAGTCGTATAGAAGAAGAACGTTCTCGGACCGCACTTAAGGTTAGTGTTCGTGATATTCTCTCACAGGCTCGTTGAGCGAATGCGATGGCAGGAGGCGAAGATAAAAAGAGCAGCTGCCAAGAAACTAAAATCCGAGCGAAACCAAAGCACCCCTCAGAAATCGAAAACCCCTGAACCACAATGGCCGCCTCGACGGAAGCACCATAAAGCGCCTCTGTCTCCGCGATCAAAGTGAGTTCTCAAACAAGGTATGAGGTGTTGAGACTCCTGCTCATCGTCTGACGTAGATTGGCCTCACGACAAATGGCGCTGGTCGAACTAAGCATGATCAATAGCCCAGCCGACCTACCTGTTTTCGCCCAGTCTTTGTGAGTAAACCTAACGTTGCCGCAGATAACTTCGGCTAATACATAAGTAGTGCTCGGAAGTCAAGCGAAGAGCAGAATGAGATACTTGCGAAGCTGGACGAACACGTCCGCGGTCGTTCTTGAATTTCGCTGGCCTACGATCCGAAAGTAAGATTTCTTGGACTCCCACAGATGCATCGGGATTGGTAGTCATTGGTTCACAAATAGGGTGTGAACTTGTTGTACCGTACTAGTAGGATTAATCGATTGTTATATACACGCCGGTAATGCTTGGGTCAAGATCTGCCAAGACGTCTGAGGTTCCCAATTCGAGCTAGTATTGGATCGTAATGTGACATCTCTCTGATGGTGAAGTGTCGTACGTAGATAGTACAGTAATAGGAGTAGGAGAACTAGCAGTTCCAGAATCCGGGTTTTAGACTTCAAGACTCTTATGCTAACCAGTGACATGTAAAACCGTATTAAACATATCAATTAAATAGGAATAAGACATCCATACTGTAGCTCGACGACTGTACGAACAACTCAATAAATAAAAATGAATTCTCCGCACTCTACACACAACCCGCCCATAGCAAATCGATCATATCGAGCATCTCCTGCGCTACACACTACTGTCGGTTGATACATGAACGCACTCCTGAAAAGCAATTGAAGTCATAGCGGTTGCTGCATCAGAGTCAGCCACGAGCTCAGCGTAATATTCTCGAACACCGAGGATCAAGCGCGGTCCCAGCACAAACAACTGCACGAACTGGAATATCTGAGAGAGACCAAGATAAATCTGAGTGTCCAGGGAGAATAAGTCCTATAAAAACGATGAATCATGGTTGTATGTAGAGGTCGCTGACAGACCGACATACCGCTGAGAGCGTTGGAGAGAATATACCGATCTGGAAGCAAGAGATAGCCAAAAAACTAGCACGAGCGAAACTTGAGCAGAACAAGAGAATCATATTCAGATCATGAGCTCACCTTGCAAAGTAACTAACGTGAGTTTTCATCAACACCGTGAAACAGTCCCCAAGAATACTGCTTGTTGAGTGTTGTCGTAGTTCATGGAAGTGCTTTACAGCAATCCAGACTGCGAGACACAGTGCAAGGACCTCCCATACAGTGCCAAGTATCCAAGTCGTTGAATTTAGAACTAAGGAATCTCCCGTGTTGTCAATGATGCACTGATATGTGCCGGAGAGAACGAATTCCTCTGGTATTTGTCAATGAGCTTCATGCACTTGAACACTTCATACGTAATTAAAACTTACCTCCTGAAGTTTGCATCGTGATTATTGCGAGCGTCACTGCATTGGCGATTTTGATGGCCAGAAAGGTGGCAACGAGAAATATCAGCACCTTTCTGGATCGCTGATACATGGCATGTAACCGAGCGATCATGATAGCTTGCATGATGTTTCAGTCAAGTCAATATCACGGAGGCGTATAGCTCACCGCCCAGTATTGCCTCTACAACGTCACTCGTCCAATCATATACGTCATATATGACAAGGCCTGTTAGATAAATCCAGCAACAATAGTTATCAACTTCGGAAGATCACAGGCTCGAAACAAACTCACAACTGTGAGAGTCGTCATGTTGAATCAACGAGTTGCTCGAGAATCTCACTCACCCCTGCATGGCAGTTCAGTTATTTGGACGGGAACGGAAGGCATCGGTGTGGAATACTCACTGTATCTGTCATCGAAATAGTTGGAACATCGCCTGTATACCGCCCGTCATAAGAAAAAACAGAGTCTATGCGAGGATACATACCTAGTATGTACATCCTGATTGTGAGAGTTGGGTAATGAGCAACATCAATGGCTTAAACTTCCAAACGTACACAGCATATCCTATTCCAGCATAGCGCACCTGGGATATTCTGAACTCAGCAAAACTTGAACTTGCTAAGCGTAAATATTGAAACACAAGGGACATACACTGAGATAGAGAAAAGTCATCAGGGACCAGCGTTGCCTCTGTCATGAACAAGTTGTATTTTCACATCGTTCTTTTGATGTAGGAGTCCTCTTACCCAGATCAGTTCAACCTATAACACAATTCTGAGTGAGTTGGCTGCTCCAGTAATGGATCGACCTACTTCTTGTGCGAACGTAAGCGCTGAGAATACGATAAGGATATCAGTGGTCATTTCATACTTCGTGTTGCTCACCCCAATCGTACGTTACCCCGACAGATGCAGCAACTGTAAAACCGCAACCAATGTTAATCGATCGTCATGTAGCTGACTTTCCACGAACCTGTAAAATAGCTACTAATCATGCTCGCATTGATGATTGGCCACCAAGTGGGATCATTTGAGACTACAGTCATACTATACTATTAGAGGATGGGAGTGAGCGAGCGGATGAACTTGGTGGACGTATAACGATCGCATTCCGAGTCGTGCTTGATATACCATAATCCAGTGCTTACATCACCAAAGTGATATTTGATGAGGGATGGCATCGATCAATGATTGTCGAAGTTCGAACTAGCGTTTCAGCCTAAAGACAACGGGATGCTCAGTTCTAGAATTTTGTTATTGTTTAGTCGTTCCCGACTCCCACGGTAGTGGGTCCAGGGGAGGGTTCTGTCTGCAGGAAATGTGTCATTCTCTGCAAACGGACCTGTGGTAGTGAGGGAAGTACCGCGTGCTATCATGAATCTGTATAAGCAGCACCTCTTTCAAAGTTTGTATGTTGGAACTTGGCAGTGGTCTTTTATTTTCTCGTTATCGTCTTTTCTCCTGCTTCCTCGTAGGTCATTCTGTTCCCGTTCCCTCACCCGTCCAACAGTGTATGATGTTCGTTTCGAAAGTACCGTGCGGTCCGTGCGATGTTGCATGCGTCCTTGATGAATGCTGTCCACCACATTCAGTTGCGCATGTGGTCTCAGACTAACCTATATAATATGATGCTGTTTATGATTACCCTGAATACCATCTGTTGTGCGTTGCTTCTCCCAAAACCTTTGTTCTTGGTTGTCACGAGCTAGTCGCATTTGTAGTACGTGATTTGCGGGTTGTGTTCTCTCTTTTGAACACATTTGAAGCTTCCACTTACATTCATTGTGTCAATTGGCCTTTGGCCGTTCTGCTGATATGCATTCATGTATTCTTACTACTCTTGGCCCAAGTTTACCTCCTTTACTAAGACGCGACAGGGACCGTACATAGTTCGGGAGAATCGGCGTCACAGTGAGAGAAAATAAGTGGACGAGTGGGAGGTTTTCACTGAGCAGGACGGGTTGGGGAACAAAATTTTGATATTGGAAATTGAGAGAAAGAGAATCGAAGAGATTGACAAGGACACACAGGAGTGGGAAAGGTGGTGACGGAGACAGAAAAATGGGAAGTGGAAAGGCCTGGTGGAGTCGGGAATTGGCGCGTCAGCGACGCTAACACGCGCTTAGCCTGACCTGACGAATGTATATCGGGACGGCGTGGAAATGACTGAAGAGACTAAACTGCCAAGTGACTGCGTCAGATGCCAATCGATGAACATGTGGCAGAACACGAGGAAGCATGTGATCTAACACTGAGAGCCGTTGGAGGGGCATGCGTCACGAGCTAACCATGATAACCTCTTAACGAGGCTTAGCGGGTACTTCAACCGCATTGCGTATGTCACTGTAAGTATAAAGGGGTGAGGATAACGATGCACATGATGTTCAAGGTAATCATGCAGACAAGGGATATCGAACACACCCGACGATCTTGGTGTGATTTGGATTTTCTTGCCCCCAGGGGACTTGATCGTTCATTGTCCCTTGTGCTCGCAGCATCGAGTTCTGACAAGTTTTAAGTGATGAGTTTAGACTGTTACGTATGCCAGCTGAGATGGCGATGCACTTGGTAGTTGGTATGTCTTCAGACTCCTCACCCACCACGAGGACGAAGGAAACGTGAGCGATAACGCCTCGCAAGAAATTTGAAGGATGCATTGCTACTGGCCGGGACGTCATACACCTGCCCGATGGACAACAGATCGTCACTTGTTCAAACGATGGCTCGTTGCGAGTATGGAATTTGGAGAGCGGGAAACAGATAGGAAAAAACTAGCGGGACGGATAAACTGCAGTGTGTATTGCCATAGCGTTGACTCCGGGTGGGAAAAAGTGGACCTTAGTGAGGGTGGAAACAGTGCAGTGAAGTTGTGGGAAATGGACGCAAGCAAGGTACATCGC
Source organism: Suillus subalutaceus (assembly GCF_016647625.1). NCBI lineage: Eukaryota > Fungi > Basidiomycota > Agaricomycetes > Boletales > Suillaceae > Suillus > Suillus subalutaceus. Next base: position 11,706 of record NW_024540312.1, read on the forward strand.
TAAACGGACGGGGCTCAGACAGCCGGTGCGGACTGTCTGCTAGAGTCGCTGAAATGACTGACGAGTTTTGAGTGAATTCGACGATGGAACTGTAAGGTATTTAATGAGTTGTAGTAGAGAAGCTCGGAAACCGACACGTGATCACAGTCGTCCAACTCTCTAGAAACCACGACCAGCGGCTGGATCCCGCACGATTAGGTCACCCGTGGATATGACGAGCCCTTTTTCAGAATCTGGGGTGCGCAGACAGGCAACACGTCACCGGTTCACCTTGCTTGCAAGGTCATATGAAAGTTATGAACTTCTTGCCTGTCAAACAAATACAAAGAAGATAACGACAACTCGCTTCCATGCCGAACTACACCTACGCTTCGTTCATGGAATTCTGGAAGGTCTACAAACTTATGAACGTTCAGTATTTACACAATACGACAACTTTCTGCGGCTAGTCATGAAATATCGCAAATGAACTTTTTGAGATGATCCGGTCAAGCTAATCAAAGAAAAAGGATCCTTACAGCCTACCATGATCTATTTCTGCGTCTTGCGACTTCGGCTAGCTCGGCCCTAGTTGCCTAACTACAAGTTAAACGCTGGGTCACTTGATTTGGAATCCTGGAGCGTAGATGCGGCTAAATAAAATATTCATATTCATATACAAGACTAGCTAACGACCGGTGGAACGTCGACGTTAGACTATTGAGTATATGTATCGTAATGACATCGTTTTGCATCTGCCCAGTGCGATGTTATGTAGCACAGCTTTACAAATTGCACATGATGGGAATTTTTAGGAGTTTTTTGTGTTCGACAGCTCCTCCCGCTAACGTCGGGATGTATACGCTAAGTACTGGTGCTCCACAATTTGGCATTTGTCCTCGCTGTATAGCATGACTCCTTGTCCATATTATGTACGTGAAGACTTGTCCAACTTTGTGTTGACCATGAAGCGACGAGTCCAGGTAGGTGGACTTGAAAGGTTTTAGCGCTTTAAAGTTCAGGTATGCCAACCTGCTCCTGTCGTAGCGTTTGAAGGATACCACGCTGCCAGGCTTACGTGTTACGTAAATGGAGATACGGTCAGTTGAAAACGTTCTCCTCATGCACCTGAGCAATCAATTGATTTTAGATTGAACAATCTCCTCATGCACATGTGCCAACTCCAAGTGGGTAGCTAATCCTGTAGGTGCAATATTTACACAGCTCAGTGCCTATCTGTCATCGAACGATTATGGTTACCGGTAAGTAGGTGTCACCGGTGGGTGCTTATCAGGACCTCAGTTCTACATATCAGTCTTCTATTACGACATGGCATACTCCGCAAATGTCATAGATAACCAAATGGGATTCAACAGTCCTTCCGCTTCTTCTCTTCTTTCCATCCCACTAGCTGCGTGCGACATGGAACCACCCCAGCATGCCATTGGAAAGGCAGACGAGGCCCTACTCGCTGAGCTCGGCTACAAGCAGGAGTTCAAGCGTGCATTCACTCCCTTGGAGGTATTATCAGTGCTACGATTACAGAACTGATACCGAAGACGATCACAGGTATTTGGTATAGCTTTCAGTATTATTGGCCTACTCCCCTCCATTGCGTACGTCGTCCTTTTATTTACCTTCCAAGCATCCAATTCATTTCCATAGCTCTGTTCTCTTTTACGCTGTGCCTAATGGAGGTCCAGCATCAATGGTGTGGGGTGTACGTCCTTGCTTCAGCTATCTCCATGCGCGAATTATGCTGATGGATGTCATGGTTGCTTGTCGATATCCCATAGTGGGCAGTTGCCAGTCTTTTCATCCTCTGCGTAGGTTTGTCGATGGCCGAATTGGGTTCTGCGGCGCCAACATCCGGAGGCGTGAGTCTGTTTTGTCTTCGTTGACGTGGTGTTCTCGAGTGACGTGGACGAACCACAGTTATACTTCTGGACACACGCCTTGTCATCTCCGCGGTGTAGAAATTTACTTGCATGGATTGTTGGGTGTAATTCTGTTATAGTGATTTTTATGAGCAGAGGTATATTGACCCGATAACAGACGCAAACACCATTGGGAGCATAGCATCGGTCGGTAAGACGCTCATGGCTGCCTTATGATGCTAAATTTTACTTAAGCATGACTTTCTGCATAGCATCTATTGACTGGGGATGTGCGGTGCAAATCATGGCTGCAGTATCCATTGGCTCAGGCCAGACTTTTACTGCAACGAGTGCCCAAACTTTGTGCGTTATGCAAGACACCGATCCAATCAATAATTTTATTCATGATGTCGAATATTAGTGGAGTCTACGTTGCAATAGTCCTGTCGCACGCAGTCATATGCTGCTTGGGAACTGCGGTTCTCGCTAGACTGCAAACTGTTTATGTTGTTATTAATATCTGGTTTGTGCTCAAATCGTATAGGTGCACTCGAGTTGCTAAATTACTCCGGGTAGTTTGTGTTTCGCCGTCATTATCGGCCTTCCTGCTGCCACCCCAAAGGCGAACATGAACAGCGCAAGCTATGCGCTTGGTAATTTCGCAAATTGTCAGTGAATACATTCCGGTGGCGAACCTGACTGATCTCAGAATGGTATTTGCAGTGAACGGCTGGCCAGATGGCTATGCATTCATTCTGAGCTTCCTTGCGCCCGCGTGGACCATTGGTATATTCTCACAGGGCGTTACACGTGTCATTAGTACTCATGTCATGTTGAAGCTTCCTTTGACTCAAGTGTGCATATCAGCGAGGAATCGTCAAATGCTGCCACTGCTGTTCCATGGGCCATTGTAATCCTCAAACTCCGTATTTGTTCAATCGCTGAGTGCATTCCAGGTCATCGCCGTCGCTATCGCAGGCATCCTTGGTTGGGGTACGCATTTATCTAAGTTAGCTTCTCAAACACTGCTTATGGTCTTGCAGCGATCAACGTCTCTCTTGCATTCTGCATGGGCACCGACGTGAGCTCACTTCTCGACAGCCCGATTGGACAGCCCATGGCCCAAATTTTCTTCAACAGCTTCGGCCAAAATGGAACGCTTGCATTGTGGTCCTTCGTCGTGCTTGCTCAGTAAGTGGACAGCTGTGCTCTTTGAACTATGATTGATTATGTGCAGATATATGATGGGCTCGAGCATGGTCCTTGCATCATCCCGCCAAACATTCGCATTTTCCCGTGATGGCGCACTCCCGTTCTCATCCTACCTCTATCGTATGAACAGCTTCACCAAGACGCCCGTCAACACCGTTTGGTTCGTCGCGATTATTTCAATCATCCTCGGTATGTTGTCGTTTGCGGGCTCGCAAGCTATCAACGCCATCTTCGCCTCTCTCCGTGACGGCGTTATACATCGCATATGCGATCCCAATGACCGCGCGCTTCGTGTTCACAAACAATTTCAAGCCCGGTCCATTCAATTTAGGTATCTTTGTGAGTCGGACAGCTTGGTGCTTGATGATGGGATGTTGAACATTGAACTGTGATTTGAAGAGCCTTCCAATTGCTATCATTGCGGTGTCGTACATGCTCGTTATGGACATCGTATTTTTATTCCCGACGACGCCACAAACCGACGTTGCGAACATGAACTATACCGTGGTCGTGCTGGGCGGTATACTCACCTTGTCTATCATGTGGTACTATTGCCCTGTGTATGGTGGGGTGCATTGGTTCACAGGCCCAGTGTCAAACATTGGAAAGGGGACTGAGGGGAGCGTGTCGAGTGTTCGGGAGTCAGAGGAGAAGAATTTGAATGTGAATGTTAGGGAGGTCCCTGTTGGGGTTTGATACTAGAAGGATTTGTCCATCATAGATTTAATATGCTCAAATCGTACACCCAAGGATGTGGAATTACATTTGTTTTAGAAACGGACCGAGAGGATCGACTAGATTCTTTTAAGCAGGTGGAGACCGGTACAGATACTCCACATAAATGTGAGACCCCATGCAGCGATACAGCCATTTAATGGCCAGACGAGAAATGACAGCTGCAATTATAGTTAACAGCAATGATAATGACAATGACAGGGCGAGACTGAACACGAAGGGATCTAACAACCGATCATTCTCCGAACACAGGTCTATCCATTCAAGGTGGGTCTCGTGAACCATGGTGGCCAAATAGCGCAAAAGCTTTGAAGGATGAGATGCATGTCGACTTCATGCTACTTCATGATGCTATTAACTTGGTTGACGCCTCCAGTCAACATGTCATGGACAAGTAAAAGCTATTCTGCACGCTCACAGTTTTCCGAGCTCACTTCGATTAGTATAGATCGGTGTTCATGAATCATAACTGCCCTCCTTATTCTTCCAAGTGGGCCTTCCAGCTCACTCTGGATCCTACGAAACCATCAGAGGACATGTAACATGAACGGGTCGATGCGATTTTCAAATGTTCTCGTGTGCACTGCACATTGGAGCAACATTGGAGTTTGAGGATTCCGGAAACAGAGCCACGCAGCATTATCCTGGCCAAGCCATTGATATTGATATCGATGACAGATAGGGTGATAGTTGGAATAAAACTCCGACTCAATCCAGCCTAGCGGCTTGCAGCCTCAAGCGTGTCAGGACTCAGTCGCCCATCGACTTCTTGACAGGTAAGATAGATTTCATGTTGAGACTTTATCGCCACCTGCTGATTCCACTAGGGAGTGGCCAACATATATGGCTGGGCGCAAATTTGCGGACGAGTACAATTTCAGGCGGTATTGGTACCATACTAGATTCGGTGGTGCCAGGGGGTATACATCCACTGCCGAGCTGCGCAGGTCCTGTCATGCACTCCCTGAAAGGTCGACCGGTCAGCGCCCAATTGTAACCAAATGGGCTCTGGATCCGACATGCTCGAATACAGCTAGTAGCTGCTTCATCGTTTACGCGATTGATAAATTATATGGAAAACAGGACTACCGCGCGCGTTAGGTAGCGGGACTTCGTGCACCCCGTGAGGGCGGCGTGTGCTCGTGTGTGACGCGGCACTGTCACAAATCGTTCGAATAACAAACATCGATGCGCTCGAAACGAACTCCGAGTCCCAACACTTTGAATCCTCGTTAATGATCAAACATATGAATATCTATCTGCGTACAGGCCCTGGAGTGCTGCATTCACTTCCCACCTTATTTATGGTGCTTGTCCTCTGCGTTCGTACTACTCGGGAATCTGTGGGAATGTGGTGTGTACCTTGTGTTTGTCTTGTATTGCCCAAATCATTGATATAGTGTTGAATTTCAGACGTGGCAGACTGGCAGTGTGAATTATTGTCTCACTGTGTCAAGTCCGATGCAACTTCCGTACTTTGTACTATCAACTCGAGCTTCTACCATGCCATGTCAAGCCGAGTCATTCAGAGTCCAGACTAGGTCCAACATCACTCATACCATGACAAGTTAGCATGCAAGGAGGCGTTAACGCGTAGGTAAGTGAGAAGTACCAACCTCCACACTTACCTATGTCGCGTCAAGGCCCAGTGACTTGCATGCTGTGTCCCAAAGCGTGACTGCCTGTTATAGGTCTTGTCACTGAGTAACAGAGCGCGGTAGTCCTGGCTGGATCCATAAATTTAAGCCTTGGAGCGCTGAACAAAAAAGTATCCGCATGATGCAATGTCAATCTGGGGTCTTCCGTATTAAGTTCTACTAGTACAACTATGATATATACATGGAATTGACTCTACCCCAAGCCTTTCCCGAGCGTCATTCTTGCCATGGCTGTTGCAAGTTCAACCTCACTGGATACCGCAGTTCTAATATCGACGGTGCTGGAAGGCATGTTATACGGTGAGCATCTCAGTCAGTTTGTCCGTCTGGTGACCACAAAGCCAGAATTTTTCAGGTTTTTCGATCCTCATGTTTATTGGCACCATGTGGGCAATGACCTACAAGCGTTCCATACGAGATTTCAATCGGCCAGTCGTTGCCGCAGCCGTCCTGCTGTCGGTACTGAGTACCGCAGTTAGCCCCTCACCTCTTTCATTAAATATCATCGACTGAAACATTTCTCCAAGCACATAGTCTTCCGCATTATTCGGTTCCAATACGGATTTGTGACGTACCAAGGTGTGCCAGCGGCCCGTACTTTGCAGATGTTTCTCGAGAAACGTATCTGATCAAGAATTCAATATACGTTCTGCAAACTCTGCTTGGCGATGCGGTAGCGGTGGGTTCAAATTTTTATTTGCGAGTTTAAAATTGCTATAGAAATGGCTTTCTGGTGACAGATTTATCGTTGTTACGTCGTCTGGCAAGCTGCCTGGGTCATCATTCTACCAAGCTTGCTGTGGTGCTGCGTCGCAGGTTGGGTTACAGTGATTTTGGGAGTCGCATGCTCTAATAATGTCTTGAAGTCACTGGTGCTCTCTCAGTTTACGGCGATTCACAAACCGGCAGTAACGGAATAATTTCTACCAAGTGAACGTGGAATGCATGGGAGCGTTCTGTGGCCTGACACTTGCAGCAAATTTGACGAGTTCAGGTAAGCACGCTTCTGCCCGACCACGGTGCCATAGTCTCATGCCAACTTGAAATTTTCCAGGATTACTTGCGTATCGCATCTGGAAAATCGAGCGCAGAGTCTCTACCTCTCGCACTACAAAGGTCCTGACCACGAGTATAATGCGTGTAATAATGGAGTCTGCTATTTTGTACAGCATAACACTCCTCGCTACAGTAATTGGATCCCTCTGCTTGGGCAGTGGACCGTTTACTCTGATAGACATGGTGATTACACCGACAACACATGTTATAAAAATGACTGATTTTCGATCAACTAGCTCACGCCGGTCATCTCAATTGCTTTCTACATGGTAATAATTCGAATCGCAATCGGTCAAAACACTCTCAGTCAGGTCTTGACTGCCCGTGGAGCGATGACCAGTGAAACGGAACGAGGGAGCTTTCCACAACGTTCTGTGAAGCCTCTGCAGGTCGACATATCCCGCTCCACGCACACTGACAGTACCCGTGTGGACGTGACTTCAAGTTGGAACCAGAGCCGACCACCGACAGGTAAGGAGTCTTTGGATGAGACATCTTGCGATCCATTGTCGGGCTAAACTCAATTACTGTTTTCACGGAAATTGTTTTGATAGTATTTGGCGATAACCTTGGGTCGGTCTGAGGCGCGTAATAGCGAAGAAGAGTCACTGAGTTGATCTATGACTTGAATTAGTCTTTATATAATCATTATACGTCCTTCGCTTTCATGAACAATGATAGCAATCGTAATGCTGGCGATGTAGATTAATGGTTGCCGTCAGGAAGTTAAACAGATAAAGAGCTAGAAACGAGTCCAGCACTGTAGCTGCGGAAGTAGCAGCGACGGGAGGTGTGGTGGATGATGTGAAAGCAGTGATATATGGTTGTGAAGATGAGTGGGTCTGTAGCCGCTCCGATGGATTGCTGCGTAACACTGGACTAGGCAGGCTATGAGCTGCCTACGGTAGTCCAAGTTATTGAGGTCAAAGGATTCTTCTTCCGTTTGTCCCTAGCTGAAGCATTCCCCTGCATGAAATCAGATTGAATGAAGACTCGGAGACTCGGAGAGGCATGAAAAAAAACGTATTTGCCCTGTGCATACGGGACGTCGATTACTATTGGGTGTCCCTGTAACTTAATCACATTAATATTGAAATGATTCTGTACATGTCACATACATCGAGTAATTCCCTGTCACCATCCTGGCAGAACATGTTGAGTATACACAGATAAATAAAATGCGAAAGCCATTTAACTCGTATTTCAAGTTGGATCTGACAAAAAGGTTGTCCGAGTCGATGCCAGCTTCTCCGACAGTCGCAGAAACATCCATGTGTATGTGTTGCCAATGCAGCGCGGCCGTATTTTTCCATCTGTTGAAACGAGTAACTAATGTATTACTTACTGTAGCATGCTGGACTCGGAGGGTGAACCGATGGGCACGTTTCTAGGATTTGATCGTTGAAAGATATTGCAATGGCAGGACAATGGCACTAGTACATTTAGTGAACGCTGTTTTCAAAAACACCAAGACTAGTACCGGACTTCAAAAACCAGTACGTCGAAATGCTCTTCTTGGATGGAATGAGATATATGTGACGATATCACCCCTCTGCTGAGATAGAACAACATAGTCTTTCTGCAGTAAACAAGATCATCATATTCATGTTCATGGCAAGTAATTGGACTGTTTTCCGCTGTTCCACTGACCTTGGTTATCACTGAAGGCGTCATACGACGAGGTGATAAAAATGTGAGTTGACTCGAAACACGCCGATACCCAAATCAGCTCACAGTTGTTCCGCATAGTGTATGCGCGCGTTCTTCCAGTTGCATCAAAATAATAACCGCCAAGGAGTGGAGCAGACAACGCTGAAGCTTGAAGCCGGAGAGATCTTCCAACATTTCGACACGAACAGCATCTCTTTGAATTTCAAATTCACTCTTTTGCCAGCGAGTGGCTGCTTATGCATATGGCGTGGTGTCGGTGTCTACTACCTTTGCCATTTTCAAATGTCCTCGCATGTGCACTGCGCATTGGATTTTGAGGATTCCGGAAACAGAGTTCGAACGTTCAGGCCAGACCTGGGCCATTGATGACAGATAGGGTGATAATTGGAATAAAACTCCGACTCAATCCGGCTTGCAGGTACCAGAGCCTCGAGTAACGAGTTCAAGTGTGTCAGACTCAGCCTCCCATCGACTTCTTGACAGGTAAGAAAGATTCCATGTTGAGACCTTAAGTATCGTCACCTGCTGATTCCACCAGGGAGTGGCCAATGGCTGGGTGCAAATTTGCGGACGAGTACAAATTTCAGGTGATTTACCGGTATCATACTAGATTCGAGGGTGCCAGGGGGTGTACATCCAATATCAATCACTGCCGAGCTGCACAGGTTCTATCATGCACTCCCTGAAAGGTCGACCGGTCAGCGCCCAATTCTAACCCAATGGATAGTTGGATCCGACATGCGCGGATACTGCTTCATCGTTTTCGCGATTGATAAATTATATGGAAATCAGGACCACTTGCCGCGCTCCTTAGCCCATAAGTAGCGGGACTTCGTGCACCCCGTGAGGTGAAATTGACGCGGTGTGGTGCTCGTGTGTGACGCGGCACTGTCTTCAAATAACAAACATCGCTCGAAATGAACTGCGAGTCCCAACACTTTGAATGATCACTGAATATCTATCTGCGTACAGGCCCTGGAGTGCTGCATTCACTTCCCACCATACTCACAGTGCTTGTCCTCCGCGTTCGTACTACTTCGGGAATGTGGTGTGTACCTTGTGTTTGCCTTGTATTGCCTAAATCATTGATTATGATAGTGTTGAATTTCAGACGTGCTAGCGTGAAGTATTTGTCTCACTGTGTCAAATTTCAAGCCTCGACTCCACTTTGTCAAGTCCGATGCAACTTCCATACTTTGTACCTATCAAGTCAAGCTTCTACCATGCCATGTCAGGCCTCATTCAGACTAGGTCAAGCACCACTCATACCATGACAAGTTAGCATACAAGTAGGCGTTAACGCATAGGTAAGTGAGAAGTACCAACCTCCATACTTATCTATGTCGTGTCAAGGCCCAGTTGCATGCTGTGTCCCAAAGTGTGACTGCCTGTTATAGGTCTTGTCACCTGTGAGTAACAGAGTAGCGGTGGTCCTGGCTTCCATAAATTTAATCCTCGGAGCGCTGAACAAAAAAAGTATCCGCATGATGGAATGTCAATCTGGGGTCTTCGTATTAAGTTCTACTAGTACAACTATGATATATACATAGAATTGACGAGACTTGTATCCGCCCCAAGCCATTCCCGAGCGTCATTCTTGCCATGGCTTTTACGAGTTCATTCTCGCTGGATACCGCGTCTCTAATATCGACGGTGCTGGAAGGCATTATATATGGTGAGCATCTCAGTCAATTTGTCCGTCTGGTGACCACGAAGCCAGAATTTTTCAGGTTTTTCGGTCCTCATGTTTATTGGCACCATGTGGGCAATGACCTACAAGCGTACCATGCGAGATATCAATCGCCCAGTCGCTGCCGCAGCCATCCTGCTGTCGGTATTGAGTACCTGCAGTTAGCCCCTCGCCTCTTTCATTAGATATCATCTACTGAAACATTTCTCTAAGCACATGGTCGTCCGCATTATTCGGATCGAATACGGACTGGTGACGTACCATGGTGTGCCAGCGGCGTACTTTGCAGATGTTTCTCAAGAAACGTATATAATCAAGAATTCAATATACGTTCTGCAAACTCTGCTTGGTGATGCGGTGGCGGTGCGTTCAAATTTTATCTGCAAGTTTAAAATTGCTATAGAAATGGCTTTCTGGTGACAGATTTATCGTTGTTACGTCGTCTGGCAAGCTGCCTGGGTCATCATTCTACCAAGCTTGCTGTGGTGCTGCGTCGCAGGTTGGGTTACAGTGATTTTGGGAGTTGCATGCTCTAATATTGCCTTGAAGTCACCGGTGCTCTCTCAGTTTACGGCGATTCACAAACCGGCAGTAACGGAATAATTTCTACTAAAGTGAATGTAGAATGCATGGGAGCGTTCTGTGGCCTGACACTTGCAGCAAATTTGACGAGTTCAGGTAAGCACGCTTCTGCCCGACCACGATGTCATGTTCTCATGCTAACTTGTAAATTTCCAGGATTACTTGCGTATCGCATCTGGAAAATCGAGCGCAATGTCTCTTCCTCTCGCACTTCAAAGGCCCTGACCACGAGTATAATACGTGTAATAATGGATTCTGCTATTTTGTACACCATAGCGCTCCTCGCTACAGTAAGTGGATCCCTCTGCTTGGGCACTGGACCGTTTACTCTGATAGACATGGTGATTACCCCGACAACACATGTTATAACAATGACTGATTTTCGACCAACTAGCTCACGCCGGTCATCTCAATTGCTTTCTACATGATAATAATTCGAATCGCAATCGGTCAAAACACTCACACTCAGATTTTGACTGTCCGTGGGGGGATGACCAGTGAAACGGAACGAGGGAGCTCGTCGCAATATTCTATGAAGCCTCTGCGGGTCGACATATCCCGCTCCACGCACACCGACAGTACCAGTGTGTACAAGACTTCAAGTTGGAACGAGAGCGGACCACCGACAGGCAAGGAGTCTTTGGGTGAGACATCTTGCGATGCATTGTCAGGCTAAACTCAATTATTGTTTTCACGGAAATTGTTTTGATAGTATTAGGCGATAACCTTGGGTCGGTCTGAGGCTCGTAATAGCGAAGAACAGTCACTGAGTTGATATATGACTTGAATTAATCTTTGTATAATTTTCATACGTCCTCCGCTTTCATGAACAATGATAGCAATCGTAATGCTAGCGGTGTAGATTAATGGTTGCCGTCAGTAAATTCAAGGAAGTACAACGGATAAAGAGCTAGAAACAAATCCATCTCAAGTTAGATCTGACAAAAAGTTCGTCGAGGCCAGCTTCTGACAATCGCAGAAACATCCATGTATGTGTTGCCAATGCAGCGCGGCCAGTGGCTACTATTTTTCCATCTGTTGAAAACGAGTAACTAATGTATTACTAGCTGTAGCATGCTGGGCTCGGAGGGTGAACCGATGGGCAAGTTTCTAGGATTTGAGCATTGAAAGATATTGCAATGGCAGGAGTCACCAATGGCACTTGTACAGTCAGTGAACGTATCCGAAACTGTTTTCAACCGCTGACCTTTGTCATTTGATGCTTTGGTGTCGAGCCTGACTTGATCGTTACAGGCGAGTCTTTTTTTCCTGCTCCTATATTAGATTATCATGCAATGGTTGAAATGTTGACGTTATGTTCGAGTTAGGATTGTATGCACGTTCGTCTGTAACGGCAGTCTTTCATCTGCAGAAAAATGTATGGGTAATATACATTGCAGACGGAGGTGGCGAGGCGTCTGGTGTCCGTATCATACATAAAGGACGGTTCGAGATACATGAGAGGGAGAGGTGGAACACATCAATGAGAGTCCGTCGAGAGATGTAAAGGCATGCGAGTCATGAAGGATGACGAGATCTAATGATGATCGTCCGTATATTCAGGAGAGAGACAACCGAGAAAGAGCCAAATGCGAGTCCAGAGTCCAGCATCTTTTATCATTGCGTGACGGCGTGACGGCGGTGTTGATGTTGTAGCTGTGGTAGCGTCACCGGTAGCAGGTGTGGTGGACGACGAAGCCTGTGGTTGCGAAGATGGCTTAGTGACATTGGGCTTGGGAGGCTGTGAGCTGCCCGAAGTAGAGTTCTTCGAGTGCAACGCTTTCGCTTTCTGTTTCTGTTTCGCTAACGCAACCTCCCTCTTTGAAGCGTTTCTCTATGTGATATCAGGTCGAGTTGACCGTCTGAGAAGTAGAGATAACATACACGTTTGCCTTTCGCATATGGAACCTCAACATCTGCAGAGCTGCGCCCTTGTAACTCAACTTCCTCACCACTTTGTCTGCGCAGTTTGAAAAGGTTTCGAGCCCAATCGAGAGGGGAGGATGGTGACGTATCATGGGCACTGGAGGTGTTGCGGTTGCGGTGGAATAAACGCCTGAGAAGTGTGGTTTCTGGTAGTGCTGACGACTGAAACCACAGAGGTCAGAATAAGTCTCAAAGTGATAGTAATGGCGTACATGAGCTGGTAGGGCTCCATCGAAAAAATCATGAGGTACACGATTAGCAGGCGGACGTAGCTGGATCGGACGTCGTGTAGCACTGGCCTAGAGTGTATATGTTGAACGATATAAGACTTTTGAATGAAGGTATCACATACACGGAGTGTTAACTTGTCGGCCTGGCAAAGCGCGTTCAGTTATGAGAATGTAATACAATGAGACATGCATGCCAACTCACCTTTGAATCTGACAAAAGTTCGTCGAGTCCAGCTTCTTTAATAATCACAGCAACATCCCATGAGTACGCGTTGTTGTCACTGCAACCGGTGGCTAGTAGCTTTCCATCTGCGGAAAACGATACGCAGTTCACTTGCTTTGCGTGCTGGAGGGGCGAACTGATGGGTCGCCCATTATCGAGGTTCCATAATCGCGCTGTGTTGTCGAATGATGCACTTGCAAGGATGCGGCTATTCGGTGATATTGCAATGGCAAGGAGACCTTGCATGTGCTCATCCAGAACCGTGATTTGCTCCCACTTGGTTGTATTCCATGTCCTAATTGAGCAATCATAGGACCCGGAGATAAGCGTTTTTCCGTCCTTGGTCCAAGCCAGACAGCGCACCCAGTCCGAGTGTCCTTTGAGAGTTGCAACAAGCTTGTCTGTCTTTGTGTCCCATATTTGAATTGAGTACTTGGGTTCTCCAGTCGAGGACCTATCACGTCCACCAGTCGTGGCAATCAAGGTCATGTCTGGTGAATAGACCACTGCCCACACGTATTCGTACCCTGTCACGATTGGCTCCAGGATCGTATCTCCGTTTTCCACGTCCCATTGCCTTGCAGTCCCATCGACAGATCCGCTTAACACTCTCTGACCATCTCGACTGCTGCAGACAGACCTCACAAGCTTTGTGTGCCCCGTCCATTTCGCAATGACTTTGCATGTGTCGATGTCCCACAGCCTCACTGCACCATCCTCACTCCCGCTAACCACTTTCTTCCCGTCCGGAGACAGCGCTATACTCCCCACGGCACTTTCTCCGTCCCGCCAGTCTTCTCCTATCTGTTTCCCGCTTTTCAAGTTCCACACTCGGAGCGAGCCGTCATCTGAACAAGTGATGATTTGCTGTCCGCCTGGCAGGTGTATGACGCCCCAGATAACATCAGTGTGTCCTTCAAATTTCTGGCGAGGCGTTATCGCTGATGTTTCTTTCGTTTTGGCGGTTGGTGAAGACATGCTTCAAATTCCGACTACGTGGTGCAGCGCCATCTCAGCTTTCATCCGTCATATTTCAAAATAGTCACTTACGAGGAGGTTTCTCAGAAGCGATGGGCGGGGAACAGGGAATAATGGTTGTTTGCGTCAAGTCAGAGTTGAATACACTGCTTCCTGGTACGTTATTATACATGCTGTATCCTCGTGTTCATTTCATAGCTATTACAGCATAGGCTGTGCAGCTGAAGCGCCCGAGCGTCACAGGGTCACATTACATACGGCCTCCATCTATGATTACCTAGTTTTCAATCACTGGGGAAGATGAGAGGCAGTTCGCTGCGAAGCGCTCTCATGCATTCTCAATATCAGAATGTGACAATGAATTAGCATTTCAGTGAGTTGCGTTGCCTATATGCTAGTACCGGTTATCTAATCGGCTCTGGAACGTTCTCTCGAGCTCATTGCTTTGAGTCATATTTTACCTCCAACAAGCACGTACATCATATCAGCAACAGTCTACGAATAAACGGCTAAGTATCCCTGCCACGCACTTCATTCTTCTCTCCCAGCTACATCATAATCCGCCCGGCGATTGAGATGAGGTGCTGGAAACCGCGATTCCAAACAGACAGATTTTGTTTCGTGCAATCGAGAATTGGATATGAGTAACGGTAGTACCTGATCACTAGTCAATCTCAGAAACCGAACCACCCCAAATTCACGCAAATCGTCATGCTTCGAAGTTCTTTGATCCGTCATCCGTCTCTATGTCTGCTCCCACGCTCGCTGCGATTCAGGAGGAGATATATAAGAGGGGTCTTTACAGCAATGCTCAATGCATTGATATCAGCCTTAGTCGAACCTGTCCCGTTCGGCGTTGATGGCGAAGTGGAGAAGGATGAAGGTTTTCAGGAGAATGTTGTTAGGTGAGTCTGTTCCCTTCATATATCCCCTTCCTTTCACTCCCGCATGAAATTGGATTGGGTTGTTGATGCTGGGATGGAACTAGGAATTATATCCGTTCGCAACAAGCTGCGATGGCGCTTTTCAACTGTGCAGAAACGCAATCATTTCGGGTTCTTGGGAGGGATTAGAGCGACCCAAGGAGAGGAGGAGTCGAATTTTGTATTGACGAGTGGGGAGTGGGGGGAGTTGAATGGGACTGTGAGGTCATCTAGTGCGATGCGATGTGTGAGGTACTTGGGGTGGGATGAAATGGCTTTTTTTTAAAAAAAGCATCGCACGCTGATATCAGCGAGGAATCGTCTAACGCTGCCACTGCTGTTCCATGGGCCATTGTAATCCTCAGACTCCGTACTTGTTCAATTGCTGAATGCATTCCAGGTCAGCGCCATCGGCATCGCAGGTGTCCTTGGTTGGGGTACGCATTTATTAGCTTCGCAAACACTACTTACCGTCTTGCAGCAATCAACGTCTCTCTTGCATTCTGCATGGGCACCGACGTGAACTCCCTTCTCAACAGCCCGATTGGACAGCCCATGGCCCAAATTTTCTTCAACAGCTTCGGCCAAAATGGAACGCTTGCATTGTGGTCCTTCGTCGTGCTTGCTCAGTAAGTCGACAGTGGTGCTCTTTGAACTATGATTGATTATGTGCAGATATATGATGGGCTCGAGCATGGTCCTTGCATCATCTCGCCAAACATTTTTTCCCGTGATGGCGCACTTCCGTTCTCATCTTACATCTATCGCATGAACAGCTTTACCAAGACGCCCGTCAACACCGTTTGGTTCGTCGCGATTATCTCGATCATCCTCGGCATGTTGTCGTTATCATGTGGTACTATTGCCCTGTGTATGGTGGCGTGCATTGGTTCACGGGCCCAGTGCCAAACATTGGAAAGGGCAGTGAGGGGAGCGTATCAAGTATTCGGAGTCAGAGGAGAAGAATGTGAATGTGAATGTTAGGGAGGTCCTTGTTGGGGCTTGATACTATGAAGAACTTCGATATTGGGCCCATCATAGATTTAATATACTCAAATCGTACACCAAAGGGATGTGGAATTGCGTTTGTTTTACAAACGGAGCTAGCGAATCGAGATTATTTTAAGTAGGCGAAGACCGGTACAGATACTCCATATAAACGTGTGAGGAGACCCCATGCGATAGTGTTTTTTAACGGTCAGACGAGAAATAACTACAACTACATATAGTCAACAGCAACGATAATGACAACGACAGGGCGAGACCGAACGCGAAGGAATATAACAATCGATCATTCTCCGAACATAAGTATTCGAGGCGGGTCCTGTAAACCATGGGGGTCAAATAGCGCAAAAGCTTTGAAAGATGCGAGATGCACGTTGACTTCATGCTACTTCGTGATGCTGTTAACTTGGTTGACGCCTCGGAAGCATGGAAAGAATGATGCGGCGAGCGTTAGCTATAGGGTCCGCTGTGAGAGACGGCGATCAAGTGTCAATTTGTAGGGAGGCCCCATCGATATTCACAATATCAATTAACAATCGCAGTGTATGCAAGTGGGGACATGAACGGAGCGCCGCAAATAATCTGCGGAATGTAACGGTAGATGGACAAAGACGCGGGTCTTCCATTATCAAAGACAACATGTGCGGCCAAGTTGACATGGCTTCAAAAAGGAGGTCGACGAAGGGTGAGTCGCAGGGTTCAAAGCTGTGTGAAGCAGTGAAATTGTGTAACCGCTGTCGAAGAGCTGCCTGAGGGGTCTCGAGGTCCTTCATGAACGGCAAAAATGATGAATTTTCCAGGGTTTGGCATGCTTTGCACTGGGACAGTCTCAGCCTCTGTCGAAAATTTATCTGCGATGATCATCACGAACTTTTTTAACAAGGGGAATTCCGAGTGTCGCAAGGCTGTGAACAGCCTGTGATAATGTAGGCAGGAACTGCGGAATTCACTAATCGTCAGTCTAAAAAGGGGGAGGTTGGAGAGGTGTTTCCATGTTTCCCAGCCGAGCGCTGGGCAACACGGAGTTACAAGCCGCTTGCACAAACGGGCACTGTCGGAGAGCAAGGACAGTTCGTCTTCTGTGCTGTCATCTGAGCTCCTGACGGTTAAGTTCTTCAAAGCAGCACAGCGAGTAGCAATAGAATTCAAATCCGGATGAATGATGGGTAGTACAATTTGCAGTGCTGCGGGTTGAATAATTTTCTGCGGTAGCACCGACCTTCCGAGTCATCGACTAAGATCCTTTTCTCGTCTGAAAGTATTCGTATCTGAGGCTTTAATATAACGACCTGGGGCTTCCAGTAGCGATCAGCTTCATTTGCGTTTGTACTTAAGTGTCACAACATTCACGATGTAGCATTGGCTCACCGAGCAACCCAAGACATGATTTGGGCAAGTGATGTTTGAACAACTGGTCGGGCGAATGATGATCTAGCCCGTCAGAAAAATCATTGTATTTCAGTTGGGGCACTCAGTCACCTTCAGTAAGCCTCGTGCTTCAAGATACTAAAGATCCAACGCTCATGGCTCTAGGCCCATCTGTTGCGATCCAGATGTCTACCCAGAGCCTAACGTGTTCAAGCCTCAGCGCTGGATAGATGCCCAAAGTAGCCTGAGAGGCGTTTCAATTTTGTCTACGGCTTCGCCCCTTTCAGCTATTCGTTCCTGAATGGCAGTGCTTTCAGTGTATGCCCCACTCAACATGTCGTGGACAGGTAAAGCTATCTTACACGTTCACAGTTTTTCGAGCTCACCTCGATTGGTATAGATCGGTGTTCATAACTGCCCTCCTTATTCTTTGGGCCGTCCGGCTCACTCTGGATCCTACGGAACCATTAGAGGACATGCAGTACATAAATAGGTCGATGCCATTTTTAAACGTCCTGGTGTGCGCATTTGAGTTTGAGAAAAACAGAGCTCTACAGGCGCATGATGAGGTATTATCCTGGGGTAGCATGAGAGAACTGCCATTACTTGATGACAGATGGGTGATCATTGGAATAAAACTCCGACTCAATCCAGCCGAGCGGCTTGCAAGTACCAAAGCCTCATTAGCAAGTACGTCAGCCGCCCATCGACTTCTTGACAAGTGAAAAAGATTCCACGTTGAGACCCGTCACTTGCTGATGCCACCAGCTGGTGTATTACTATCATCAACTAGACTCGTGATCAGTCCTAAGGCCTAAAGGCCTAAGCTACGAGGCAAGCCGTCGCGTCTTGCCCAGGTTAGGACTGGTCACGAGTCTAGTCATCCACCATGATCATGGGTTACATCGATCCGATGGTGCCAGGGGGCCAGTCATCAATGTCCAATACCAAACACTGCCCTCGGGGCGCACTCCGTGAAAGGTCAGCGCTTACTACGCTAGCGACGTTACACTGCAATAAGTCCAGAGCACATATGGATCCTCTGACCCAATGGATAGTCTAGAGTCCCTGGATCCGACATGGACGGATACAGCTTCATCGTTTTCTGCGATTGATAATTTAAGCAGCGCTGAACAAACAAGTATCCGCATGATGGATGTCAATCTGGGGTCTTCGTATTAAGTTCTACCAGAACAATGGTATACATGGAATTGACAAGAGTGAAACTCTCTTGTATCTTCTCCAAGCCATTCCCGAACGTCATTTCATTCTTGCCATGGCTTCTGCAAGTTCAATGTCGCTGGATACTGCAACTATAATATCGACGGCGCTGGAAGGCATTTTTTACGGTGAGTATCTCAGTCAGTTCGTCCTCTGGTGACCACAAAGCTAGAATTTTCAGGCTTTTCGGTCCTCATGTTTATTGGCACCATGTGGTCAATGACCTACAAACATTCTATGCGAGATGTCAATCGCCCAGTCGCCACTGCAGCCGTCCTGCTGTTGGTATTGAGTACCGCAGTTAGCCCCTCGCCTCTTTCATTAAATATCATCTACTGAAACATTTCTCCAAGCACATAGTCTTGAGCATTATTCGGGCCGAATACGGATTTGTGACGTACCAAGGTGTGCCAGCGGTGTACTTTGCAGATGCTTCTCAAGAAACGTTCGTGATCAAGAATTCGATATACGTTCTGCAAACTCTGCTTGGTGATGCGGTGGCGGTGGGTTCAGATTTTTATCTGCGAGTTTAACATTGCTATAGAAATGGCTTTCTGGTAATAGATTTATCGTTGTTACATCGTCTGGCAAGCTGCCTGGGTCATCATTCTACCAAGCTTGCTGTGGTGCGGCGTCGCAGGTTGGGTTACAGTGATTTTGGGAGTCGCATGCTCTAATATTGCCTTGAAGTTACTGGTGCTCTCTCAGTTTACGGCGATTCCCAAACCAGCAGTACCGGAATCATATCTGCCACAGTGAATATGGAATGCATGGGAGCGTTCTGTGGCCTGACACTTGCAGCAAATCTGTCGAGTTCGGGTAAGCACGCTTCTGCCCGATCACGGTGTCATATTCTCATGCCAACTTGATATTTTCCAGGATTACTCGCGTATCGCATCTGGAAAATCGAGCGCAGTGTCTCTTCCTCTCGCACTTCAAAGGTCATGACCACGAGTATAATGCGTGTAATAATGGATTCTGCTATTTTGTACACCATAGCGCTCCTCGCTACAGTAGCCGGATCCCTCTGCTCGGGCAGTGGACCGTTTGTTCTGATAGACACGGTAATTACACCGACAATACATGTTATAAAAATGACTGATTTTCAATCGACTAGCTCACTCCGATCATCTCAATTACCTTCTACATGGTAATAATTCGAATCGCAATCGGTAAAAACTCTCACACTCAGATCTTGACTGTCCGTGGGGGGATAACCAGTGAAACGGAACGGGGGAGCTCGTCGCAATACTCTATGAAGCCTCTGCAGGTCCACGTATCCCGGTCCATGCACACTGACAGTACCAGGGTGTACGGGACTTGGAACCAGAGCCGACCGCCGACGGGCAAGGAGTCTTTGGATTGTAACTCATTTTCAGGCTAAATTCAATTACTGTTTTCACGGACATTGTTTTGATAGTATTAGCGATACCCCTCGGTCGGTCCAAGGCGCATAATAGCGAAGAAGGATCGCTGATTTAATATATGACTTGAATTAATCTTTGTACAATTACTATACCCCCTTCGCTTTCATGAACAATGGCAGCAATCGTAGTGCTATCGGTGTGGATTAATGATTCCCGCCAGTAAATTCAAGGAAGTAAAACAGATGAAGAGCCATAAACCAGTCCAGCGTGCAGCATGTATTATTGTGGGCGTGCCATTGTAGCTGCGGAAGTGGCAGCGACGGGAGGTGTGGTGAATGATGTAAAAGCAGTGATATATGGTTGCGAAGATGAGTGCCTGAGCCGCTCCGATGGATTACTGCGTGACACCGGACTAGTAGGCAGGCGATGAGGTAGTCCAAGTCGCCGAGGTCAACGGATTCTTCTTCCGTTTGTCTAGCTGAAGCATGCTGCATTCCTCTGTATGGAATCAGTTTGAATTAAGACTCGGAGAAAGATGAAAAAAACACGTATTTTCCCTGTGCATACGGGACGTCGATTACAATATGGGCGTTCCTGCAACTTAATCACATTGAGATGATTTTGTATATGTCACATACATTGAGTAAGGCCTTGTCACCATCCTGGCAGAACATGTTGAGTTTACACAGGTAAATAAAATGCGAAAACAACTTCAACTCATATTTCAATTGGGATCTGACAAAAAGGTTGTCCGAGTTGAAGCCAGCTTCTGACAATCGCAGAAACAACCATGTATATGCATTGCCAATGTAACCAGCGGCTAGTATGATTTTACCGTTTGTTGAAAACGGGCGACTAACGCATTACTAGCTGCACCATGCTGGAGGGTGAACCGATGATGGGCTTTCTAGGATCCGGCCACTGAAAGATATTGCAATGGCAGGACGATGGCACTAGTACAGTTAGTGAACGCATCCGAAACTGTTTTCAGGATTACCGCCGCCACCGGACTTCAAAAACCAGTTCATCCAGATGCTCTTCTTGGATGGAATGAGATATATGACGATATCACCCCTCTGCCGAGATCGAACAACATAGTGTTTCTGCAGTAAACAAGATTATCATATTCATGTTCATGGCAAGTAATTGGACTGTTTTCCGCTGTTCCACTGACCTTGATTGTCACTGAAGGCGTCCTACAACGAGGTGATGAAAATGTGAGTTGAAACGCGCCGATGCCCAAATCAATCCATAGTGTATGCGCGTGTTCTTCCATTTGCAATAACCAAGGAGTGGAGCAAATATCGCTGCAGCGCTGAAGCTTCGACAGCGAATAGCAAATTTCAAACTCACTCTTTTATGAAAACCAGCACCACCAATGCTCGTTTAAGTTAGTCAGTGTCACCCACAGTTGGCAGCGGGACTTCGTGCACCCCGTGAGGTGAAATTGACGCGGCACTGTCATGACAAATACCGCTCTCTAAACGTAATTAATGTTAATGAACTCCCAACGCTTTGAATCCCCGTTAATGATCAAACGTATGAATATCTATCTGTGTACAGGTCCTGGAGTGCTGTATTCAATTCCCACGATATTTACGGTGCTTGTCCTCCGCGTTCGTACTACTCGGGAATCTTCCGGAATGTAGTGTGTACCTTGTGTTTGTCTTGTATCGCCCAAATCATTGATAGTGTTGAGACCGCAGTATGAAGTATTGTCTCACTGTGTCAAGCCTCGACCCCACCTTGTCAAGTCCGATGCAGCTTCCGTACTTTGCACTACCGAGTCAAGCCTCTATCATGCCATGTCAGGCCTCATTCAGACTAGGTTAAGCACCACTCATACCATGACAAGTTAACATCCAAGTAGGCCTTAACGCAGCACAGGTAAGTGAGAATCACTGGCTTCTACACTTATCTATGTCGCGTCAAGGTCCACTTGCATGCTGTGTCAGTGCCGCTTCAAGCAAATTGTGCTGCGCCAATGCCTCGTCAAACCTCATCCATGCCGCGTCAGTGCCTCTTCACATCTATCACTCATCGTGTCAAACCCGGTCAAGTCGGAAATGGCTCGGTGGCATGCCTTTGGTGCACGCTTTCACCGTAGTTGTTACTCATCGAACTAGCTAGTGGTAGTATGTGATGAATAAAATAACGAAGGAATGGTCATGAGCCCGTGCAACTTGATCTGGGAGTTGAATGTAGAATATAGGAATGCCTGCACTGGCGCGCCAGTAGCTGCATCAACTTGAAGGCTCGTCAGTGCCGCGTCCATCAGTGAACTGATGTTGAATAGAAAAACAAGGTGCACGGTGTCCCAAACGTGTGACTGCCTGTTATAGGTCTTGTAACATGTAACAGAACGCGTTGGTGCTGACTAGAGCAGCGCCCACAATCAAAATATCTTGGCCAAACATGCAACGGACTCTATCTCGGCATGTTACAAGTATACGTGATGTTACATGTTCTGTGAGAGAATCCATTGAATTGTACTGTCGACGAAATTCAATGGACAATCTTCTCCCTTTACTACTTGAACCTCCTCGACCACCCCTGGACCCTGGTCCTACAGCCTGTCACGCTAGCAGCAATATCCAGTGCTGTTGTTGATGCTGATAGAGTCTACTATGCTTAACAGTTTACCTCGTGTCAAACGTACGTCAACATACGGCATACGCAAGTACAAATTTTAGATTCCGATGCTGTTTGCCTCCACACCTGCATGTAAACAAGCCGTTAACTGCAAATAGTACGCTCTACTCCTGGCTTCCATAAATTAAGTTAAGGTTAAGCCTACATAGGGCGCGGAACAAAAAGTATCCGAGTCCGCAGCCCGGATGCGATGTCAATTTGGGGTCTTCGTATTAGTAGAACTATGATATATACATGGAATTGACTCTACCCCAAGCCATTCCCGAGCGTCATTCTTGCCATGACTTTTACAAGTTCAATCTCGCTGGAAACCGCAGCTCTAATATCGACGGTGCTGGAAGGCATTTTATACGGTGAGCATCTCAGTCAGTTCGTCCGTTTGGCGACCACAAAGCTAGAATTTTTCAGGTTTTTCGGTCCTCATGTTTATTGGCACCATGTGGTCAATGTCCTACAAACGTTCCATGCGAGATGTCAATCGCCCAGTCGCTGCCGCAGCCGTCCTGCTGTCGGTATTGAGTACTGCAGTTAGCCCCTCGCCTCTTTCATTAAATATCATCTATTGAAACATTTCCCCAAGCACATAGTCTTAAGCATTATTCGGATCGAATACGGATTTGTGACGTACCAAGGTGTGCCAGCGGCGTACTTTGCAGATGTTTCTCAAGAAACGTACGTGATCAAGAATTCGATATACGTTCTGCAAACTCTGCTTGGTGATGCGGTAGCGGTGCGTTCAGATTTTCATCTGCGAGTTTAAGATTGCTATAGAAATGGCTTTCTGGTGACAGATTTATCGTTGTTACGTCGTCTGGCAAGCTGCCTGGGTCATCATTCTACCAAGCTTGCTGTGGTGCGGCGTCGCAGGTTGGGTTACATTGATTTTGGGAGTCGCATGCTCTAATATTGCCTTAAAGTCACTGGTGCTCTCTATGTTTACGGCGATTCCCAAACCAGCAGTACCGGAATCATTTCTACCACAGTGAATGTGGAATGCATGGGAGTGTTCTGTGTCCTGACACTTCTAGCAAATTTGTCGAGTTCGGGTAAGCACGCTTCTGCCGACCACGGTGTCATATTCTCATGCCAACTTGATATTTTCCAGGATTACTCGCGTATCGCATCTGGAAAATCGAGCGCAATGTCTCTTCCTCTCGCACTTCAAAGGTCATGACCACGAGTATAATACGCGTAGTAATGGATTCTGCTAGCTTGTACACCATAGCGCTCCTCGCTACAGTAACTGGAGCCCTCTGCTCGAGCAATGGGCCGTTTACTCTGATAGACACGGTGATTACCCCGACAACACATGTTATAACAATGACTGATTTTCGATCAACTAGCTCACGCCGGTCATCTCAATTGCTTTCTACATGGTAATCATTCGAATCGCAATCGGTCAAAACGCTCACAGTCAGGTCTTGACTGTCCGTGGGGGGATAACCAGTGAAACGGAACGAGGGAGCTTTCCGCAATATTCTGTGAAACCTCTGCAGGTCAACACACCCCGCTCCACGCACACCGACAGTACCCGTGTGTACGGGACTTCAAGTTGGAACCAGAGCCGACCACCGACAGGCAAGGAGTATTTGGATGAGACATCTTGCGATCTATTGTCAGGCTAAACTCGATTGCTATTTTCACGGAAATTATTTTGATAGTATCAGACGATAACCTTCAGTCGGTCCGAGGCGCGCAATAGCGAAGGAGAATCACTGACTGGTTGATATATGACTTTACGTGCTTCGCTTTCAATTACTATATGATATTATGACCTTCAACTTCATGAACAATGGTAGCAATCGTAGTGCTAGTGATATATATTACTTAATGATTGCCGTCGGTAGTAAATTTAAGGAAGTAAAACAGGTAAAGATCCAGAGACGAGTCCAGCGTCCACTGGCGGCGTGTATTATTGTAGGGCGTAACATTGTAGCTGCGGAAGTAGAGGTGTGGTGGATGATGTGAAAGCAGTGAGATATGGTTGTGAAGATGAGTTAAGCTGAGCCGCTCCGATGGATTGCTGCGTGACGCTAAACTAGGCAGGCTGTGAGCTGCCTGCGATAGTCCAAGTCGTCGAGGTCAACGGATTCTTCTTCTGTTTGTCTCTAGCTGAAGCATTCCTCTGTATAAGAAATCAGGTCGAATTAAAATCGGAGAAGCATGAAAAATCAACACGTATATGCCCTGTGCATACGGGACGTCGATTATTATTCGAGTAATGCCTTGTCAGTAGATTAATGATTCCCGTCAGTAAATTCAAGGAAGTGAAACAGATGAAGAGCCATAAACCTGTCCAGCGTCTAGCAAGTATCATTATAGGGTGTGACATTGTAGCTGCAGAAGTGGCAGCGACGGGAGGTGTGGTGAATGATGTAAAGGCAGTGATATATGGTTGTGAGGATGAGCGCCTGAGCCGCTCCGATGGATTACTGCGTGACACCGGACTAGTAGGCAGGCGATGAGGTAGTCCAAGTCGCCGAGGTCAACGGGTTCTTCTTCCGTTTGTCTAGCTGAAACATTCCTCTGTATGGAATCAGTTTGAATTAAGACTCGGAGAAGCATGAAAGAAAACACGTATTTTCCCTGTGCATCCGGGACGTCAATTACTATGTTCCTGCAACTTAATCACATTGAGATGATTTTGTACATGTCATATACATCGAGTAAGGCCTTGTCACCATCCTGGTAGAAGTTTAGAACATGTTGAGTTTGCACAGATAAATAAAATGCGAAAACCATTTCAACGCGTATTTCAATTTGGATCTGACAAAAATGTTGTCCGAGTCGAGGCCAGCTTCTCTGACAATCGCAGAAACATTCAGGTGTATGCATTGCCAATGCAGCCAGTGGCTAGTATTTTTCCATTTGTTGCAAACGAGCAACTAATGAAATGCTAGCTGCAGCTGCATGCTGGAGGATGAACCGATGATGGGCTTTCTAGGATCCGGCCACTGAAAGATATTGCAATGGCACGACAATGGCACTAGTACAGTTAGTGAACGCATCCAAAACTGTTTTCGTTCACTGATGTACGCCGCCACCGGACTTCAAAAACCGGTGCTTCTCTTGGATGGAATGAGATATGTGACGATATCACCCCTCTGCCGAGATCGAACAACATAGTGTTTCTGCAGTAAACAAGATTATCATGTTCATGTTCATGGCAAGTAATCGGACTGTTTTCCGCTGACCTTGATTATCACTGAAGGCATCCTGACGAGATGAAAATGTGAGTTGAAACGCGCCGATGCCCAAATCA
This sequence comes from Suillus subalutaceus, assembly GCF_016647625.1. Lineage (NCBI taxonomy): Eukaryota > Fungi > Basidiomycota > Agaricomycetes > Boletales > Suillaceae > Suillus > Suillus subalutaceus. Next base: position 37,321 of record NW_024540312.1, read on the forward strand.
GCCCACAGTTGTTCCACATAGTGTATATGCGCGCGTTCTTTCATTTGCAAAAAGCGTCAAGGAGTGGAGCAAACCGTACCGCTGAAATTACGAATAGCAAATATTCTCTTTGAATTCCAAACTTACTCTTTTATGGAAACCAGGACCACCGCATCACACACCCACAGTAGGCAACGGGACTTCGTGTACCCCGTGAGGTGAAATTGACACGGCACCGTCACGAATCCTGTAACAGGTAATATATAGCCTATCTTCTGGTGGACTACTCAGCCGTCGCATGCTTTATGTAAGCGAGTTACTCTTTGCTTACCTCTCTGACAGTGGACACAGATGAGGCTCCGCACATTGCAACAGCTCCTGTGACACATAGAACTGGTGGCACTGTACACTCCGCCTCAAATGCTCCATCCCTCCTTCGACTTGGCACGAGATACCTTCGCTTCTCGTATTACTTCAGAAGTTCCTTGACAGCCCTGACTGAACCAGTGTGATGCGGAGGCTTATTCCGTGATAGGCTACATCAAGTTGCGGTCGAAGAACCTAGATGATGGTGTAGGTGTATATAGCATACTATTTTGTGTTGACATCTTATCTTACGAGTATACAAAAATTGCACGTTGATTCTCTGAGAAACATTCATAGTGCTTCCGGTCAAGTCGAAAATGGCTCATGCCTTTCAAGTTGGTGCACACTTTCACTGTAGTTGTTACTCATCGAACTAGCTAGTGGTAGTATGTGATGAATAAAATAACAAAGGAATGGTCATGACTCATGAGCCCGTGCAACTTGATCTGGGAGTTGAATGTAGGACATAGGAATGCTTGCACTGGCACGCCAGTAGTAGCTGCATCAAGGCTCGCCAGTGCCGCGTCCATTAGTTCACTGATGTCGGATAGAAAAACAAGGTGCACGGTGTCCCAAACGTGTGACTGCCTGTTATAGGTCTTATCACTGTGAGTAACAGAACGCGTTGGTCCTGACTCTTGGCTGCCATGAATGAAGTTAAGGTTAAGCCTAGAGCGCGGAACAAAAAGTATCCGCAGCCTGGATGCGATGTCAATCTGGGGTCTTCGTATTACCAGTAGAACTATGATATATACATGGAATTGACTCTACCCCAAGCCATTCCCGAGCGTCATCCTTGCCATGGCTTTTACAAGTTCATTCTCGCTGGATACCGCAGCTCTAATATCGACGGCGCTGGAAGGCATTTTATACGGTGAGCATCTCTGTCAGTTCGTCTGTCTAGTGACCACAAAGCTAGAATTTTTCAGGTTTTTCGGTCCTCATGTTTATTGGCACCATGTGGTCAATGTCCTACAAACGTTCCGTACGAGATTTCAATCGCCCAGTCATTGCCGCAGCCGTCCTGCTGTCGGTATTGAGTACTGCGGTTAGCCCCTCGCCTCTTTCATTAAATATCATCTATTGAAACATTTCTCCAAGCACATAGTCTTAAGCATTATTCGGATCGAATACGGATTTGTGACGTACCAAGGTGTGCCAGCGGCGTACTTCGCAGATGTTTCTCAAGAAACATACGTGATCAAGAATTCAATATACGTTCTGCAAACTCTGCTTGGTGATGCGGTGGTGGTGGGTTCAAATTTTTATTTGCGAGTTTAAGATTGCTATAGAAATGGCTTTCTGGTGACAGATTTATCGTTGTTACGTCGTCTGGCAAGCTGCCTGGGTCATCATTCTACCAAGCTTGCTGTGGTGCGGCGTCGCAGGTTGGGTTACATTGATTTTGGGAGTCGCATGTTCTAATATTGCCTTAGTCACTGGTGCTCTCTCAGTTTACGGCGATTCCCAAACCAGCAGTACCGGAATCATTTCTACCACAGTGAATGTGGAATGCATGGGAGTGTTCTGTGTCCTGACACTTCTAGCAAATTTGTCAAGTTCGGGTAAGCACGCTTCTGCCCGACCCGGTGTCATATCTCATGCCAACTTGAAGGATTACTCGCGTATCGCATCTGGAAAATCGAGCGCAATGTCTCTTCCTCTCGCACTTCAAAGGTCACGACCACGCGTATAATACGCGTAATAATGGATTCTACTATCTTGTACACCATAGCGCTCCTCGCTACAGTAACTGGAGCCCTCTGCTCGGGCAGTGGACCGTTTACTGTGATAGACACGGTGATTACCCCAACAACACATGTTATAATAATGACTAATTTTCGATCAACTAGCTCACGCCGGTCATCTCAATTGCTTTCTACATGGTAATAATTCGAATCGCGATTGGTCAAAACACTCACAGTCAGGTCTTGACTTCCCGTGGGGCGATGACCAGTGAAACGAGCCTTTCGCAATATTATGTGGAGCCTCTGCAGGTCAACATACCCCGCTCCACGCACACCGACAGTACCCGGGTGTACGGGACTTCAAGTTGGAACCAGAGCCGACCTGCCCGTGAGGCGATTACCAGTGAAACGGAACGATGGAGCCTTCCGCAATATTCTGTGGAGCCTCTGCAGGTCAACACACCCCGCTCCACGCACACCGACAGTACCCGTGTGTACGGGACTTCAAGTTGGAACCAGAGCCGACCACCGACAGGCAAGGAGTATTTGGATGCAGACATCTTGTAACGCATTTTCAGGCTAAATTCAATTACTGTTTTCACGGACATTGTTTTGATGGTACTAACGATAACCTTCAGTCGGTCCGAGGCGGGTAATCACTGAGCTAATATATGACTTGAATTAGTCTCACACTATGCAATTACTTTACGTCCTTCGCTTTCAATTACTATATGTCCTTTACTTTTATTAACAATGGTAGCAATCGTAGTGCTAGTGGTGTAGATTACTTAATTAATGATTGCCGTCGGTACTAGGTAGTAAATTCAAGGAAGTAAAACAGATATAGATCCAGAGACGAGTCCAGCGTCCAGCATGTATTATTGTCAATTTGTAGGGCGTAACAATGTAGCTGCGGAAGTAGAGGTGTGGTGGATGATGTGAAAGCAGTGATATATGGTTGTGAAGATGAGTGGGCTGAGCTAAGCTGAGCCGCTCCGATGGATTGCTGCGTGACGCTAAACTAGGCAGGCTGTGAGCTGCCTGTCACTGATAGTCCAAGTCGTCGAGGTCAACGGATTCTTCTTCCGTTTGTCTCTAGCTGAAGCATTCCTCTGTATGAAATTAAACATCGGAGAAGCATGAAAAAACAACACGTATTTGCCCTGTGCATATGGGACGTCGATTATTATTCGAGTAATGCCTTGTCGCCATCCTGGCAGGTTCAACATCCAATGCAGCGACCTGCTCTCACGTGGTGATTATTCCATGTCCTAATCGAGTGATCGGAAGACCCAAAAACAAGTGCCTTCCAGTATCCGAGATGGCAAATCCGACTGTCTTCAGCGTATTGCATATGAAACTGCAGTATGAGTTAGTTTAGATATATTCAACGTGTTATCTATTTATGGTGCCTAATTTTGTTAGAATAGCAAGCCTAGGAATAAGTTGGCTCCGGAGGCAGTTACAGAGGAATCAGTAAGGAACGTCGACAAAAGAATGTGGGTCAGCAGGGATAAGATATAGGTACGCTTACTTAGTCACCAAGAACGCAAATCATGAACTAGTGCTATTAGCGGTATCGTTCATGTATGGAACGCACACGTTCGGATCGTGGAGCGCCGCGGGGTCCTGGGTCAGGAATCCGAGTTTCAGCCCCTCAAGGTAAGACCTACATGGACGACCTTCAGAACGTTCCTAAAGCACCCTAGGATGCATCATGACTAACCATTGCCTTGCAAGGGCACTCCCATTGGTAAGGCCTGATATTTCAGTTTTGAAGTTCCAGAACTGAAGTATATTCTTCTTTGAGCAATGTCTTAATCAAACACAAAGGGACACGTACAATCCAACCAGCACCTTTACTATAGGCCAACTTCTGTGCGTCAGCCCACTTGTAGAGGAACTCGTCCGTGGCATTAAACTGTGTCGAAAGTCCCCATTCTCCGAACCAGAGCGGAGAGTCGCCGACCGCTGCGTCAGCCTGGATGCGTGAAAGATCTTTACCAAAAATGAGTACGTCATTGCCGAACTAACGAATAAGACGCACTGCAGATGCTAATCATGTAAGACGTTGGGTCAGCAGCCGCAACTCCCTGTAAAAATGTCAATGCGAAGCAAAAAGCTGCGTGCACACGACATACGCCAAACCTATAAAGAGAAGATTAAGAAACCATGAAAACTTGACATAGTCAGCTGCGCACTCACGAGTAATACAAATGGTTGTCATAAGCTTGAGGGCCAATCGCCGCGTCAGCTGGGTTAGAAGGGTTGTCGTACTGCCAGTTCACATCCATAAAGCTATGCATGCCATTGTCAATGCATCCTAGCAAGGACCTGTGGTGGACTCACTTCGCCACCAATGAATCACGGGACCGTTTGAAGGGTGATGCTTCGAATATGGTTTGCAAACCGCACGCTGCTCCAATTTCTAGTAAAATTGGAACGGCGTCAAAAAGTGCCGCTTGCACCTCCGCCGAGAATATGGTTGCTGAAGATGTCGAACTCAATGCAGCGGTGAAGTTGTTCGAGATGGACACTGATGCCGATAACGATAAACTAGATGACGGCACAGATATTCCGAGTGTGAGCTCAACTGCACGCATTACCTGGACGAAGTTCTTTTGGACTGCACGAAGGTTCAGGAATCGTGAGGGCACAAATAAAAGAATGGTGAGTGATACATACAGGTGCCATAGCCAGGTGTCAAAGCCGCGTCCATAATGGGTTCGTTGACTGCCTCGATCGCAAAGACACTCCCAAAATTAGGGTCCAGGTGAGAAAGCGCAGTCATGACCGCTGTCCACACCAGTGCACGGTGGTAGTTGTATGGAGTCTGTGTGTAAGGACTTGTGGCTGTTACTTTCACCGGCTGCAAAATGGCTCACGTAGAATTGAACATCGGTAGTACAACTGGTAAAAAATAATCTCAGTACAGAACAGATAGCAAACAAATGGGAACTCACTTTCCGGTCCACATTTGGTCAGGCGATTGAACCCCGGGTGCTGCATGATGATCCAGGATCGCTTGGATCCCAGCATCTTTCAGCCAGCCCAAGCCCCGACGCTAGTTGCAAACGCTCGAGTATAACTAAAGAATTCAACCACGGCAGAGCTTCTCACCAGATAATTAAGACCGCCCCGAGGGTATGATTCGTGCGACCTATCGACCAAAGCCTCCACAATCCAATATCCCAGCTATGAATGAACGTGTTGCATAACACATGGAAGGTTGCACGGGATGAAAAGGGCAAAGCAGATCAAACCGTCGAACGTTAGTTTGGCCGAGTTCACAGCGCACCTTAGAATCAACTCACAGGAACCCTGACGGCATTGATACCAGCTGCCTTCAGTGTGTTGACATCGTCCTGCGTAAACCAGGTGTCCCAGTGTTGAGCGAATTTAGTGTCAACAGTGTCGGGGTACGCCTTTGCAAATGATCTAGAACAAATTAAATTCCACATACAAACAGCGGAATTGGAACATACGACTCAGTTGAAATGCATGTCCAACAACTGTCACTACATGACTGTCCACCCATGTCCAACCATTCTAAACGTGTTTAGTGAACGCGTATTTGCAAGGTTCGTTGGTTTATCACCTTGAGGAAGCATCCATGGCTCTAGAACTAACCTGCGCTACCATTTAAGTTAAATAGTCGGTCAGAGGCGTAGAATAACGCTTACCAAGAACCCAAATTAACACCATAAATCTGAGTTGGTTTCCCAGCCCACGCACAGGCAACAAGCGTGGTCGAGAGCACCAAACCTGCTAGGATATGTCTCATTGCACAGTTATTAGTCCGGGAGAGAGAATATGATCCAAGGTCCCGACAAAGACATTTTGTCTTATATACTGTTACACGACAATATATGCAGAGTGCGGCATCCTCTATTTTCGTCGCTAGAAGTAAATATCACAACGTAAAGGTAACGCAATCAATTAAACATAACGCACCCTGACTCGGAAGGACCCGTCGGTTCTCTGTGAGGCCAACGTGGTGGGTTAGAGCAGATACAAGTGTCACTGTCGAAGCGCAGAGTGTCGTCACCAGCTCGTTTGCGGTCATCGCATCCCAGATTTTGATGAAGTTCCCGTGATATCCAGTAGTCGCAATCATATCAAGGGCGAGTAGTAGACGCCGACTGCGTACCAAACCTGTAACAGATCAATACTAGTCTCGATTGGTACTTTCCGCCACGCCCCACGTCCCACTGTTTTATTGTCTTCAGATCCGCTCGCTCACCACCGTGACTCGCTGGCCATCTTGACTCCAGCAGACAGACCTCACAATATGTGTGTGACACTACTTGTATCGATATCTCACAACCTCGCTGTACCCTGACTCCCGCTAACAATTTTCTTCCCATCCGGAAACAATTATGTGATGCCGAACTGCAGTTCATCCGAGTCCATCTCGCCAGTCATCCCTATCTGTTTCCATAGTCAGCGAGCGTCGCCTGGACAAGTGATGATCCGTTCTCTGCCTGGGCCCTGGCAGGTGTATGATGCCCCGGACGATTTTGGTCTATCCTTCAAATTTCTGGCGGATCGCCATCGCTAATGTCTTCGAGTTCTGCGTCCCAAGGATGGGGGAAGGTTAACCTTACACCACGCAGTAGGTAGCCGTAAATTTCCCAGTCACGTTACTATCGAAGACCCCGAAGTGATGACACGGACGCGTTCGAGCACAGAGACGTATTTTCTGCACCGTTTTCGTGGCAGAAAATTCTGGGTATGTCGTAGGAACGTGTGGTATACTGTACCGTGCAAAGGATGAATTTTATCCGCAAAATTCGAGTTTCTGAGCTGCCGCAGAGGTAATGACGGCACAATCATGATGGACTACAAAGTCATGACATTTCGTGCTTCTCGCATTCGGCGCTGGCTCCAGGGCGAAACCCACGTGTCCCAGGCAACTTGAAGAATCCTCATTTCACCTCGGAGCTTAATCTTAATTAGGTGGGCAGCTGCGTGTCCCAAAGCCAGACTCGACTTTTTGGTCTTCATGATGGGACACGCAGCCTTTCTGAGCAGTCGCGTGCGCTTGTACTACATGCCACCATGTTAACGTTTCCCGCCGGCCCGTTACTTAGCGCTTAGCCTCCGCTCACCATGTCCCGGGACAGGCGCTTAGTCATCATCCCCGCCATCCCACGACAGGTCGGACAGGAAAGCCATCAGAATTTCAACTACCCCTGCATCGGTACTCCATTTCATCAAACTATAAAATCATCACTTACGACTCCGAGGAGACGTTTTCCAGTGAGACCCCAGGTGATGCGTAAAGAGTATTTGGTTGTGTTTTGGTCGATTTACGGTCGCGTTCACTGCCCACAGCTAGACGTTTGAGTTGTCTAGATGGCGACATAAGTTGTTTTTACATTGGTTGTCCTCATGTTCAACCTCACAGCTCTATCGGTCGCAAGATTCAAATGTTCGCTAGTTCTTGATTAGACAAATTTTCATCTTTTGTTCATTATTATCGGACCGCTACAGAATGAAGCTATATCTGGAGGTCGATCATGATGGTGCTAGCCTCGGCCTCATGTTATTACTTCACCCTGCTGGCTGTTGGCAACAGCCAGCAGGGTGCTGGTTGTGTCTCTCTTGCGGACGACTGATATATGCCACTATTCATATCTGACTCGAGCACTTCTACACCAGATATACGTCGATTTTATCTCTAATCGCTGCACTCCTCACCGTGACCATCATGGTCGTATAATTCAGCATCAAAACTGCCGATCGAGTTGTCTCATAGCTTGGTTTCTTCCAAGTGTGAATCACTATAAATCTGGTAAGTGCGATATTCAAATGCAAGTTGATCAAACTGCTCTTCTCATTTCATTATGTTTCAGGACTGCCAAACGAGATCTCACATGCGTTCTAGGACGATGACATACGACATCCTGTGCAGCGGCCCAAGGATACTGGTCGGATACCCGAGGTTTTTTCGACGTTCCACGAGACAGTCCTATATTAGTTAATATTTCTTCAAGTTTTCTTTCTGACCTCCAAATATTTCAGTTCTCTGTGCGTCTCCCTCCACGTGTCAAAATTATACTACCAGTACATCTTCCATCGTATGAAAACACACTTATTAACCACTTTTCCTCCTTATTCCGTCTCATCCAACCCAATCCCTATTATACGCCATCCGTTCCCCGCCCTCTGGGCTCGAAAATTTACCTGGCGCAGACAAAGAAGTGCTCTCGATATCCATCGAACGGGTCAATGTTTTAAGGGGTTAAATGAGTCGCTTCCTTCTGATGTGTTCGTTGTGTACTGTGAGTCTCACGTAATGCTAGTTGTCTGCAGAGAAAAATAAACTCGTAAGTAACCACTGAGGGGTAGACATTTTCCTGTTAGAAAGTCCTCATTCACGGCTGAGGCAAGAGATGAACGTCGCAACGCCTGGAGATAACGCTATGCATACTGTACTACCGTGACTTTCCCCATCCCGCCAGTCGTCACCCATCTGCTTTCCAAGTTCCATACTCGTAACGATCAATCGATCGAACAAGTCATGATGCGCTTCCCGTCTGGCACGCGAATGATGCCTCAGGCTCAATGCGCATCATGTCCTTCGAATTCTGGCAGAGCGTTTTTGCCCTGAGCGTCTCATGTGTTCAAACGGTTAGTGAAGACACTATTTCAACTATCGAGTGCAGCGCACCTCAGTTTCCATCCTTCAAGATAAAAAGTCATCACTTACGAGGCATTTCTCACTTGCACCAGGTGCATATTACTCGGTGGGTGATTTGGTCAATTCAGACCCAAAATTCCGAATCCGTCGATAATTTCAGTGGATGGTGTACGTAGTATTCTACATGCAATTCGCAGCATAAGCTGTGCATTTGTTCTTTCTACAGGGTCGCATTATGTCAGTGAGACTCAACAACTATTTGCACAGGATAATAAAAAGGAGGCACAAATCTGGTGGTTTAGCCCCGACCGAATCACTGAACCACCTTTCAATGAATTTTCTTGCGAAGGGCGTGTTGAATGGTACAGGACCGCAGTAACAAAGCAAGCGAAAACGCGACGCGCACGATGAACGTTATCGAGCGCTCCGAAGCCGCCACAGGTTCTGCAAACCCCCGTCCCAGTGAGCACAATCACTGTCAATCAGTACCACAGCAAAGGTGCATTACCCGCCGATCTGGGCCCCGTCACATTGATAATCAGTAACTCAGGACGAGCAATGACCTGGCCGCGTGGCCGATGCTGTACATTGATGCGATATATCGGCGCTCAGACATTAATCGATGCTCTAGGCATTCAGGGGTTGACACTATCAAATGCAATAAACTGCTTCTTGATTATAACGAGGCAAAGGGTGACAGTTACCAAGGACACGGGAAGTAAGCGTCTACTGAATGGATGCGCTTGGAGGTATACAGACCCAGAGGAGTTGATGGCTCGGATAGCAGAGACGAGGCATCCTTTTTTTAAACTTTTCTTGTCTGGTCCATGATGATAGATTGTGACCTGGTCAAGAAAGCTTGCATATGATGCGTCACGATGCACATAGACAAGGTCACTGCTAGAAGCGATTTATCCTTACAGTTTCCATGGCACTGTGTAGGGTCTGATGTCCAAACCGAACATGTGCGAAACTAGTGGGCGTCACGTTAAGGCCTATCTTGCTATGACGTGATCTATATACATTCTGTGTACCCGTCCGCATCAACAAGGAAACAAGGGAACGATGGATGACGCAATCACATACATAATCTAGATCCTACTGACAAGCTTCACGCATGGAATCGCATATTAATATTAATTCCAAATGCAAGGAATAATGATCTAATGTCATAATATGTATAACGACTCAGTCGTCGCTAAAAAGAATGTCAATGCTTTGTTAAAGACATGTGTATAACAGTTCACACTTACTCTGACGGTTCCCTCCGTAAGAACAAATCTATGGCTGCAGAGAATGCAGCAAATGCCAATCCACCACCAAGAGCAGCTTTAGGTCCCGAATTTCGCGCAAGTACACCTCCGGCAACGAAGCCTGCAGCAATCGGATTTACCATGTCATTCTTCGCTCGGTACTGATAAAGGCATGAGATTAGGTCAAGGAAAATAATTAAGTGAAAACTTACGCCTTCAATCACACATTCTATTCCGGCAAACAATGCTCCAACTTTTCCAAAGCCCTTTCCGCTTTTCCACATCCCTCTACCCATTTCCTTGAAGATTTCACGGGCCTTCTGAGTGTTGTTCATGCCAGCTTGCGTGGATTGCCGTAGCAAAGGATCCTCGTACGCAAACGATGAGGACATAAGAGAGAAGAATGCGCCAATTCCGAGACCTGTAGAATTATCCTGATAATGAATTTTGGGTCATGACTTAGGCGCCTTCGAATATGGTGCACTTACCGCCGACACCAGCAATAACCGTCTTTGCCGCACAAGATTCCATGCCCATGGTCATCCACCCTTGGTACTTTTTGGTTTCGAGTAACTGAGCACGGTCGTCCTCTGTCATTCCTGGAGGAAGGGGTTCCCTCCCCGCAGGAAACATTGGAGCGACCAGTGGGAAGCTCATGGTTGCTTGCAAATAAACCTTTTCTCTTGCCGAAGGACGACTCCGTATTTGAGGTTATTTAGCAAAAGTTTCGTTACATAAGCGCAAGCGCTGTTGATAATCTTGAATCTTGATCAGCGGCTTGCCACTGTAAGACGGGGAGCAGGAACTTGAACGCATATGCGCATTTCTTTGACTAGTAGTGTTAAATTATTATGTGGAATGCGCATTTTGGGCCGGGCAATGAGCATACTGAAGGGAACCCAAGGGCCGTTGATTCTGCTGACATAAGGCCAGTTACATCGTGGTTTAACTTGGGTTTAACGTTATGACTTGTTTGACCTACTTAGTTGAATCAATTCGCGACGCCGGTCAAATCCAACTCGTGACTCAGCCTCAGCGGCTTGCACATTCGAGGCCCCTCTTTCGACGATATATGCCTTATTGACGAGTCTGGATTTCTTCTTCGTCTCTCAATTGTCCTCGCAAAGCACCGCCTGCTCGTGCACATCTGTACCCTTGAGTTTTTTTAGCTACCCACCCACCATTTCTCGTGGCTTTGTAGCATCTTTCCGAGCCTCTAGCTCGTCTCGTCTCTCTCGAGCCTCAATCTCTCTAGTTAGTCTCATCTTCTTTCTTGTTCCCGGCTGTTAGCGTCTACTCAATGCCTTTGTATTCTGTGACTCTGTCTATGACAAATGTGACCGAGTCCCCCGAGCATGGAGCTGGGGGACTCCGCTTGCCCTAAACATGAGAGTCGAGACCTCCCATATGCTAAGCGTAGATTGATTCAGGACGGATGAACTTCAACTTGCGCCGAGTCTTGCAAAATTTTCGCAGGCAACGCAGTACTCATTTGTTTTTTTCTTCGCCTCTATCAATCTCCTTTCGCCGCCTGTGCACTGTAGCGAACAAGCACGTTACTGTTGATCCAACTGAAATACAAAAATTATTCCGGTATACAACAGATCGTTGGTTATACAACGAGCGGGAGCGTAAGTAGCAGTCCTAGTTGCGTGGCACTCAAGATTGACCTTGACACATCTACAGAGAACAGTTGTCGATATGTCAAGTTCGATGTCGATAGCCTTCTCGACATTGCCTGTAAGGCAGTAGGCGCACGGAGTTGCACTGCAGTAGCAAAATTGAGTGAAGGTGATGGAAACGGGTTTCACGTCTTTTTCATGCTGAGTGTTCTTCCCATTAGGATCTTATAACAAGGCGTTTTTGCTCACTTTCGATAATGAGACCCAGGTCATCGCGCGCATACCATGTCCTATAGCTGGACCTTCCTATCTTACGACCGCCAGCGAGGTGGCAACCCTCGAATTTGCTCGCGAGGTTCTCCAGCTACCTGTCCCGCGCATCCTGACATGGAGTGGTGCTGAGAAAGGATCGACGAACTGCGTTGGCGTCGACTACATAATAATGGAGGCCGTCCCTGGCGTGCCCCTCGGCATGCGCTGGAACCAAGTCGCTGGGCGCGAACAAGTGTCGCCATTGGTGGATGGCCTATTGGATTTTGAGAGTCGAATGGAGTCTGTTCGTTTCTCACAGTATGGCAGCCTCTATTTCAAAGAAGACGTTGCACCTCAGTTGCAGACACATTCGCTCTTTGCAGGTGAGGTAGACGACTCAATGAAATATTTTGCCGAAAAGTACCGTATTGGTCCGTTGATTGACCATCACTGGTGGCGGGGAGTGAGATCACGTATGGCGTTCGATTGGGGGCCCTGTGAGTTGCAGCCACTTGTTTTACCTCTTTTTGTTATCTCACTGTCATGTTTTCAGGGCCAGATGCAACTTCTTACTACCTGGCTGCTGCAAAAAACGAACAGAAACTTCTCGCTCAACACACCCCTCTCCCTCATTCGCAGACGCCCAGTTTTCGCAGGACCCCGATACACCCTCGTGAAACACACCTTCGATTGTTGGACATGTACATCCGTGCGATCCCCTTTGTGATCCCGCAAGACTCGGAGCTTAGCGCCCCGACCTTATGGCACCCTGACCTAAGCCTTGGTAATATCTTAATCTCCGAATCGCACATACCTTCTATCCAAGGTGTTATTGACTGGCAGCACGCTGCTGTTTTACCCTACTTTCAACAAGTGGCCTTGCCACCCGCCATCACATATGAGGGCCATCAGTTCAATCCCCATTTGCACCCACTTGCCCTCGCTTCTTCACGTGAACCCCCGGATACACTTGATTCAGCAAAAAAGGAGGAGTTCCGCTTGCATCACCGGCTAGCGACACGACACAACTTGTATCAGGCTGAAATTCGACTCGGCCATAAGCGCAGGCACGCCGCATCTTCCCTACCACATATAGAACAGTTGATTATGCTGCCGGCGTACGTCGTACGTGCGTGCTCAGATGGCATCCTCGATTTACGCCAGTGTTTGCTCTTTCTGCGCGACAATTGGATCAAAGTTGCTCCCGCTGGTGTGCCTTGCCCGATTGAGTTCTCCCAGGATGAAATTGTAGAGCATGAGCGGCAATGGCGTGCCTTCCAATTTTACCAAGCAGCCATAGAACTTTTTAATACAAAGCTTGGCTGTGAAGGAGATGGCAAGGTATCCCACGAGAGCTATGCGGCCGTGAAAGAGAGACTTGAAGGCCTGAAGGAGTCTTGGAGTGAGGAATTTACAGGTAGTCCCTTCCCGTACCAGAATGGAGAATACTCCTATTTTTTGTCATAGTATCCGACGTCGGGCCAGCAAGGTCCAGCAACTTACATTCTTACATCCACAACCCATCTCATTATTCTTTGTCTTCCTAATACACAACCGTGTAAACCACATACTGGTTCAGTTGAGAGGAAGGGTTCGTCGCTGGTCTGGAACTTGCTCGGCATCAAAGCCGGTACTGAAACCAGTCTCGTTGCCTTCCCGCCCCTTTGGTGGGCCAGTCGAATACCAGAGGTGTCTCTGGCAAGGAAACCGTTTGGTCAAGCCCAAAAGCTCCTATCGCAGAGATCACAGTATGTCCACAATTTGCTCGAACATTTTCATCTCAAGAGTCGAGATCCGCTCACTCGCTCATCATCTTGGCTCCAGCAGAAAGACAGACTGCAGTGATTGTGTGCCCCCGGACCTTGCCTGTGTCAATGTTCCACAACCTCACTGCCCGTCGTCCAGTCAAAGTTACCCATCTTCAAGTCGACAATTTACTTGTCTGAGCACGCAGAATTTAGCAACAGTGGTTTAAACACCACCAGATATTTCAAAAAACCTTGCTTTCCTCGTCTGAAGGGATATACATGAAGACATTGCTCTGGTATGCATAACAGAATGTATATCAGTTCAAAGCTTCATCGCTGGGAAGGTCGAATCCTGCGGCGTGAAGCACGGTAGCAAACTGTAAATTCATCAGGATAAGAACGAGAGCGTGCTGGATAAACAGACGAACCTGAACTTTCGCAATTGAGCGAATTTGGCTGAGGTCGTAGCCGGGACGTTCGCTCAGATCACCTGCAGGAATGTCAATCGTGGGGTAAGGATGGGGAAGGTGCGAGGGACTGACCGCTGTTGTGGTACATGGGGTCTGCAACTAAGTAGACACAAATTAGCACGTTGAAGAGTATGTGCGTTCAGGGCTTACTTGGACCAGCACGCTCGAACACTTGCGTCGAGGCGTATCCTTGCTCATGGAAGGACTACAGGAAAGCAACACGAATAGGCTTGCGTTCGCGCATGCATAAAACGATAGAACTGACCTGGTGGTCACTGCAACATGCGGCAGTGTAGCCCACAGTAAGCTCTGGGCTGTAGATGGCCGACATGTTGGAAACAAGTTGAGCCACTTCTGGAGTACCGATACTGTGAAATGAAAGATGTCGTTTATATCCGTTTAGTAGATCAGGTATAAAATGACGCACTACATCGGAAGTCCAAGTTGAGGAGGTTCGCCAGGGGCGTGGTACCCAAGCATATCAGCCTGGATCATTACAGTGATGTTTGCGTCCTTCGCGCGCATCTCGCCTGCATGGAGTGGTCAAATCTTTGAAGCGCACAAACAGGTGTTGACTCACGGGCGTAAGCCTTTGAACCGTACAGGCCCTGCTCCTCGCCTGCGAAAGCGACAAGCTCTACGTTGCTGCGGAAAGTGAGACCGGAGTGGGCAACGGCACGTGCAATTCCGAGAAGGGCAACGGTGCCTGAGCCATCATCATTTCCTCCGGGAGCCTGATAATATTCAGAATACAAAGACGGTGATAGCGGATAAAGACGTTACCCTCTGTGAACCAAAGGAACCACGCGAATCGTAATGCCCAGAAATGAGGACAGTGGATGTTGTGTCCTCCGGCGCAGAGTATTTGCTGATGGATTGTCTAAGCAAGTACTACAAGAATGAGTAGACTTTGCTTACCAGGCCACATTCGGCGCGAATCCCGTCAAGAAAGTCTTAAGTTCGCAAGTTGCGCCTGTCTCCTCAAAACGTTCCTTGAGCCAATTAGCAGCGACGCGAGAGCCCTCTGCAAACGAGTGGCGGGAGATGATTCCAGACTCTCCATCCTCACCCGTAAGCCATCTGATGTCGTCACGCATCTGATTCAATGAGATGCTGTTTACGAGTGACGATACGACTGGATCGAAGCGAACGGTCTCGAGGAGGTTCTTGACATGCTCGATAGCAGGTTTTGGGACCGGGAGATATGACGCGGGTTGCTTGGGTAGAACGTATGGCTTCCAGTAACGAGGGAGCAATGCCTCGATGCTGGGCGCTAGACTCTGTTCGACGGCTATAAGTCCATAGGATCCTCCCGCTGGCTGCAAATCCATCAAGTGAAGCTCTACTCCAGGCTCATCTGCAGAGGACAGTAAATGCTGATGACCAGACAACTGTTGTCCGCCACCCATGGAGTATCCGTCATTTCCCAACCACCTAAAGAAACCTTGAACCTCCGCTTCGTACTCTCGAGTTACCAGAGAACTGTCGATAGCCGACTCTTGCAGCCATACAAGTTGACGTTCACCATTGGCGACATACGGAAGCAGAGAGGCCGACTGTAAGCCTTTGATAGAGTTGGTTTCGAGGCAAGTAGGTGGGATATAGAAAATGCTCCGTCCTCCGTATGTTCCATAGAAGTTGTCCGTTAAACAACCTGGTGTGGTTTCAACGGTAGCAATATTCGGCGTGTACGGAGTTACCAATAGTAATGCAGAGGCGACACCAGCAGTTGGGGAGAAGACCATGTTGAACTAATTAATCAACGAAGGGCACCGGAGCACTTATAGTATCAGTTGATAAGCAAGTTGCGTGAGATCTGCCTCGAGAACGTGATACGATAATTTGAGATACGAGCTTCCAGGCCCGGCTGTGAGCTTGATCAAGTACCTCCCCAGAAGCGACCCAGAACGGAGCAGAACCGTGATGCGGCGGCTAACGGAAGTAATACACGTCCACCAGATATAAGTAGTACGATATCGTGAGCCTTTACCGTGGAATGGCTGGGAGTCTTGCCTTCCTAATTACAGGCGAGGTCGACATTGATGCCACGACGCTAACTCATCATCTTGCGCCGTAGTAAGCTACCGGGGACAGGAACTCCATATCTGAAATTCGGATCACAATCCTGTGAACAATGGACTACATCAAAATATTACTACAAATATCACTACACATGTATGTGGGGTATACTAGTGCCTTGACACGATGAGAAACAGGAAATGAATGGTTGAACCTAGATCGAACAGGGTTATACAACTGAGACGGTGATGTTGTACAGCTAGGGGCCATTATGGCTATCGAAAGCCAGATTAGGATGTTAGGGTCAGAGGGAAATGATATTGGTCGTGTGACTGGAAATCGTCAACGATATGAGACCTCGTCGTCGTCTGGAGCAGCTGGATAGGAGAAAATGGTGTTGGTGGGAGAAAGTTTCATGTAGTGGGGAAGGTCTTGATCCAATTCTGATGGAGGGACGGCGAGGACCAAACGGAACGCATCCTTTCCATTGAGGTAAAATCGATACAGCCGTTTCTCGCGGATGAATCCCAAAGACTCGTAGAGGGAAAGAGCTGGCGCATTATCATATTCGGTTTCAAGAACGACCTAGTTGGGCATTAGCAGAGGTCCGAAATCTAGAACATGAATCACACACTTCATCAACTCCATGTCGTCTCATGACTTCCACCGATTGTCTGACCAACGTGCTTGCTAAAATCGGTGGGTAAATACAGATGATTGGGTGGGAGCGCACGTGGTTACCGCGTACCTACACCACGTTTGCGCCAGCTTTTGCTAACGCTGAGCATGGCGATATAGCCTCTATTCGAGGCATGCTTATGCATACTCTGCTTGCACACTATGACACCTATCGGTTCCGACGATCCCGCAGGTATTGCCTGAAAGGGGACACGTCTGATTCATTTCAGGTGATAGAAGGGGTTCGTAACACGCACGAGAAAAGAAAGTTGTGGCCTGCACATAGTCAACGGTATAAGTTAGTGATTCGAATCCGCCAAGCGAAATAAATGACGAGACTTACCATTGATGGAGAAAATAACGATATGTGTATATGACATACGGCTCACTGAGCTCACTCTGCACGAGCGCCATAATGTGTGGTAAATCAGATTCGCCTACATACTGTCTGTACAATATTTCAGTCATTGTCTCAGATAAAGGTCAGGAGCAAGAGCGGAAACACGACGCATCCTCGAGGCGAGCACGCGACCGAAATTGCAAAGTCCATGGCGGGGTCTCCGGTGGACCTTCAATATTCCCACGCTTATACAACATCCAAATTCCAACGAAACGATCGTTTAAAACAACTTGATCTGCGCTATGGAGTCCATATCGCGATTCAGAAGCGTGCTTTTGACGTGTCTCAGCTCTCGTGGACATGGAGAGCAAGAGCTTTTTGACGAACTCATGATGCACAAGCAGAGGCTGCTTGAGCTGTTTGAGGTAGGACAGAGCAGTCAGCAGGAACAACAAGAGCTGCGAAGTGGTGAGTGCTTTGCTAATCTGTGTCAACGCGTAAAATTCGATGCATATCTGCAGGAAGGATCACGATCAATGGCAGGTCATTTGCCGTCAATGCGGATTTTGCTCAGCAGGCAATATTCCTTGCCCAGCAGCTCAAGTCATCCGAGAAATACATCGCGAGCATACTGCATTCTGTCATGACCGAAAACCCAAATATCGGTCCAGTCGGTTGCATAGAAGCCACAGTCGTTGAATTTCATCAAAGACGACGTCATTTGGTCGACTGTCTGCGTTACATCTTTGAGGCTGCAGAGTTGGCTGAGTTGCCAGATGCACTGCGACTTTACAAACGGCTAGATGCTTTTGCTAGGCAGGATCTCGTCCCGCCTACGAAGGGACCAGGGGGAGAGGTATCGCTGGCGTTACGAATATTCAAAGAGCTAGAGAACTTGGGGAACACAGTTGCACGGGCGCAACAAGCAAAACAGTGCGCCGTGAGCAATACTGTAGCTCCTTCTGGTGAGTGCTGCCTCGTCGTGCTGTTGGTCTCTGATAGATCATCGTTAAAGGTGGTTCACCCACTTTGGGCTACGACATCCTCAGTGCACGTTGCGACTCGCTCAAATACGAGAGACGATACCTTGCCACTGTCTACTTCCAGATTGCCCGTCTTGGATGTCTCACAGTCTCCGACATTCGCACTTCACTCGATTGGCTATCTGTGAATCCCAACGACGCCATGACATTCTATGTCTTGGCCGCTATTCTGGCTGCCTTTGATTTGGTAGACCCCTCGTCTGTCGGTGGCAAGAATCGCCAACGCCTGGCTACAGACAATGCAATGATATCATATACGAAGCAAAAGCTCTCTCGCAATACGGAGTGGAAGGACACGGGTTTAAAAGCAACTGTATTGCTAAAGTGGACTCTCCTCTTAACCGAGACTCGTCACCGCGACCCCTCTCTGGAGGCCAGGGAGGGTTTTAAAACTACAGAGCTGGAGACTCAAATTTGGAATGCGGTCCAGGGCGATGCCTTTACGTACCTCACCACAGCGCTTATCCAGTTGTCGAGAAGTTCACCAGCAACGTCATTCGCTGCCTTCATTGAGCTTACGCCCGAGCAGGAGCAACTAAGAGAACCGCCTCATGAAGACTTTAAGCTGGCCGTTCTGAATGCTTGCGACGCGCTGGTGCGTTCGGTGATCACATGTGCATCCTCGGAGCTACGCAAAATCAAACAACGTCAAGAGGATATTGTTCTCGCCAGTGCACGTCTATTCCGGTCGGTGACACATTCCGGGCAAGACTCAGATTCTCAAGCAAATCCACGCAACGACATCGCCATGCTGTACTCGTTTATAGGTCTTCTATACTCCATACTTCCTCCCGAACGAGCTTTGCAGTTTTGGGGGGCTACACCACTCACTGAAACCCATCGTCTTACGTACATGGAGATCGCGGAGACCAACGCAGGCAGGCTTCCTTCTTTCCTTCAGTGGGCAGTATGGTCCACACAGACTCGTGATGTTGTCATGACCACTGCGCTATACGACATGCTGTCTGGTTTAGCAAAAGGCCAACAATGCAGCGAGCTCGCATATAATTTCCTTGCTAGAGGTGGTGTAGAAGTCGTACCAGGAAGCAGCCTCGCTGCCAGCTCATCTCACTACAGTGCTGGTTCGGCTGTATCCTGGACACTCATATTCGCTCTGCTAGAATCCTGGGCAGTTCCCTCCTCCAGCCCCAAGCCCCATCCACCTCCGCAACAGAACTTGGGAACATCATTCAGTGGTTTCAGGTCATCTCATTTCGCCGAGTCTCAAGCTGCCTCCCAACAACAGCAGCAGAAACAGGTTGTAATAGGACCTAACGATGTTTTACTTGCCCAATCGTTCCTCCGCCTTCTATCTACGGTGGTTTCGTGCTCAGTCGCTGTCCGCCTCGCGGTCTCGGGAAACACGCACTTCAGGGCTATTCCAACGCTGGTCTCGCTGATACCTCTTGGGATACCCTTGGAGCTGAAGGGAGCAATTTTTGACACCCTAGCAGCTTTTTGTGAACCTGGAGCGGGTGTTGCTGGAGTGGAGATATGCAGATCGGTATGGACGTTGATGGAGCGGCTAGAGGTCATAAACGTCCGTGCAAGTTCCTCCCGTGTTGGCGGAGTGTTGCATCCCGTCAAGGGCGTCGAGGTGGAGTTGGACGAGGTTGAAGCTATTCACAAGCTCTATCCTGCTACGGTTCCGTTCCTCAATCTCCTTAGCACACTCATCCACACTCCCAAACGCCTTTCCTTGAAGGACCTCATCACAGATTCGGAGCCACTGAACACCATTCCTGATGCCCTTGGTCAACCATACCGTCTTCCCGGAATTGGACCTTACATATCCTTCGTCATCGACAACGTTTTCGCTAATATCCCCCGGAGAGAGTACAGGCGACCTTCAGATAGGTGGCAGATGAATGACTTGTGCTTATCCTTCGTCGAGCGAGTCCTCGCCAGCTACGATCTAGAGCTGTTGGTCTCGTCAGGTGAAGATGTCGTCTTAAAGCGAGAGGCCATTGTTCCCCTCCTCGTCCACCCAGGGTATGACATAATGCAGCGTCTCTTGACAAACTCGCTGTTGCAAACCAGTATCTTGACGTACATCGTCGATGGCGTAGAAGGCTTTGAGAAAGGTTTCGCTGATGAAGAACCGCATTTCAAGAATACGATCGTGCGCGTTTTGCGGGTCGTCCACCGCGTTCTGGATATTCAGGATATCTTCCTTGACGTTCTTGTGCCACTCCTCACGGAGTTTGATGGCTCGCAGTTTGTCGGCGTCGCTCATGCTCGGTCATATTATACGCGTTTCGACCAAGCGTTGTCGTATGGCACACAGCATATTCCTGCAATTGCTGCGTATGTAGTGTACCCTGCATACCCTGAGCTTGTCCTTCTCGCTGTCAAGATTGTCACGCAACTGTCGTCGTCGGTCAGCAACCTAACCACCCTCGTCGAGCGCAGCAATGACTCGGATCGTGTCCTCAGCGGCTTCAAGCAACTACTCAGCGTTGAGTCATTTGACAATGTGGATGCTAGTGAAACGCAGGCTGAACAGGTGACGGGCGCTGGTGCTCCTGATAGAGAAGCGCAAGAATCACTCGATCAAGCGATACGACTTGCCATCCTTGAATTGCTCATCCAGAACACGCGACCAAACCGACCATATCCCACCATCGGTCATTTCCTGTTGTTCGGTGGCCCAGAAAACGAGCATCAAATCCAAGATCCACACGCGTTGGGTGTGCACAGAACGTGTGCCCACGTCATCTTTGACCTTGTCAACGCTGGAGTACCTAGAGTGCATAGCAAAGGCAAAGAACGCGAACGCGAACGTCGACTTGCGCGTCAGGTTGATCCATTGTTCATTTCCATCCCTGCTTTGGCAGAGCGTTGCTATCAGGTCATCCATCAACTCTGTGTGCATCCACGGACATCAGAGGCCACCATGCGGTACCTCCGCACGCGAGAAGACTTCTTCGCCCGCCATCTTGCAGCCATACCTTCCAAAGCCCCGGAAACGCATGACGAGCCTGTCATTGAGGTCCTATATCATGATGGTTCTCGCGTTATCACCAGCGTATCAGCTCTGCGGTCATTCATGGGTGTACGCTCTCGCATCCTGGATCTAGTATCGCTTGATCTCCATGTCCTGACCCGCAAAGGCCACCACAAGGGCGTTTTGGAGGTTTTGCAAATTATATTCGGCTCGGAGGCTATGACTGGCGAGGATGTGCTCGAATGGGATGTGGATGCGCTGCAGCCGTTCCAGGAGATGGGCCAGTCTCATCTTCGGATCATCGAGTCCGTGCAGTCCCTCAGCTTTGATTGGTCAGACAGTTTAACCGTTCATCCTGTCGACCTGGAGCTCCTTGGTCAGTTGAACCTCCAGTCCTGCATCCGTGTGGATGGCACTGGGTGTGAAGTCGTTGATAGATCTGCGCTATTATCCCTGTTGACGCTCGCTCGACGTTCCCTCCACGCCCAAGGCCGAATCACCAGTAGCGCGCACGCTGACAAATTAAACGCTGAGACCTCGTACGTCTTGGAGAGCTGTGCAATCGAGAACCATCGCCGTGAGGTTGCTTTTGCTGTTGCTACCGGATATGAAGCGTGGTGGAGGGTATTGGACATCACCCTTACCAAGTGCTTCCAGCGTCTGCCGCATGACAGGCGCGAGAACATGCTCTTTGACTTATTGCACGTTCTACCTACTGCAATTCGTTCCTCTGACATCCAGGAGCCTACTGCAGTTCTCCTTTCGGAAGCAGTACTGTCTTGCATCACGAAGCTACGCGAAGATCGGCGTCACCAAATTATGCTACAATCCGCCGGCGGAGACACTGACGCAGGCTCTTTGCCTGCAGAGAGACTGTATGCGCTTCTTCGCAGCATCCTTGACTGCATCCTGGACAACAACCGTTCTGAATTGGTCCGTGGCAACCTATACGCCTCTTTGATTAATTACTTCCACCTTATTGGAGGGAGTGACCAGAGGTCTTCGGGAGATGCGTCATTGGAGACGTTCGGGAAGCACTCGTTATCGATGTCGATGTCGATGTCAATGTCGATGTCCCTCTCCGTTCGCTCCTCGCACGACGATTTATCCCTAAATGATTCTCGATCCATGCGCGGGACGCCAAAGCCTGCAACGAATACATCAACGCTAGAGCTCGGTACGCTGGCTGCGCTGAAAAGCGTGCTCGAGAGACTGGTCACGATCATATCTCGGGACGCAATCGATGGTACTGAAGTTTGGAAGACTGTTGCTTTGATGCTGTTGGACTCTCTCGCTCAGCTGTGCCGCTCGGATAAGTCCCGCATGTTCCTTACGTCTTTGGTTCGCTATGGGATTTTGTCAAACTTTGTCCAAGGACTGAAGGAAGCGGAGTCGCAAATGCAGTATGTGCTCAAACCAGACCCAGGTACGTGCACAGTACACTTGTATTACGAAGAAAACTAAAGAGAATATGGATGCAGACGATCTAAATCCTTTATACGTTTACGAGTCAAAGATGTCCTTCTTGATACGGATGGCACAAACGAGGCCGGGGGCAGAACGGTTACTTGAAGCTCGAATTTTCCCAGTGCTGAGTCAATGCGAGTTCTTGGATACAAGGCCAGAAGCGGATCAGTCATTTATGGGTATGTTTACTTTGTCTCCCTCGGAGGGGTTTCACGTGCTGAGTTGTTTTATGAAGACCAGGACTCTTTCTTGCCTTCGGCGATTCAGCGATACCACCAGCTGTTCATGCCGGCACTTCAGCTCGTTGCTGCGATGTTGACGACGTTGGGAGCTCAGCATGCTACGGCGAGCAGTCAGGTACGACTGATTCCTGAATTGTGTCTGGTGGATGTGCATTGATTTTGACTTGTCATCAGGCACTCGACTTTTTATCAAGCCATCGAGAAACGATGGTTATTCTTCTCAAAAATGATTCTGAAGAAATTGGCTTGTCGATCGTTCAAGAAATCCATCTCATAGTGTCGCTGAGCAGAAGCGTCCTGACGCTCGTTCCAAAATCTGAGCTAGTAAGCCATCGTTCACACATACGCTTTGCCACTGATGATCGATATTCTAGATGTCGACGAATTCCGGGTTTGGTGGCATCCACGGTGCTGTGTTAGGCCTGGCTGCGCGGTGCTTGGGAAACAGAAACTGGAGTCAAGCGGTCAAACCTCAGACGGACGCAGAGGTTTTACGAGCTAGCGTCTTTGCATCTGGGCATGGATCGACTAGTCAATTTGATCTGAGTTTGAGGCGCCAGGAACGGTTGCTCCTCAAGGCTATCGTGGAGTACCTTGGGACTGCTAGTGAATTCACTGGTGAGTTGATTGATGTTTGGTTTGAGTGCCTTTTTGATTTTGCCTTCTTTTGATTGTAGAGCCTGAGATTACACTGGTGCTTTCTCCTGTCGTCACGGTTCCTCGACACGATGAACGGTCGTCTCGTTTCGTAGGTATGTAGTCGTCTTCTCTATGTCACCCCTCACCTACTTACATGGTTTGGTGTAGCTACGATACCGACGGTCGGCGATGCTATTGAGGCACTGAGTGGACTCTGCGACGATCTTTCAGAGACGTTGAAACAGATAGCTGACTTGTCTGCTGAACTGTCCTCACGAGACCATATTCGAGTTGACAACATCCAAGAGGTACGTCTGCGTGTCTTTCTCAAGGGTTTTTCTGGATTTGAACATTTCATCTGCGCAGATCGTCAGCGTGTCTGATCCCGCATTCCTCCAAGATCTAGACATCGCGCAGAAAAGGTCGTTAATATTCAGAGAGTATGAGCGGTTCAGGAACGAGGCTCAAGATGAGGTCAAAAACATGCTCGGTGAGAATTATCTCGGAATGCTATTGCTGGGTGATATTCATGAACGCATACATAGGCACCACTGAGATGGTATTACTGTTGCTATGGCGCCATCTCGTGAGCTATGTGGAGCGCGACTTGTCGAGCGGCGCAACTGCGGCGCCAGTTATAAATATGAAGAGCACTCTCAGGCTTCTTCCACCCCCGGACTCTGATTCGTTCAAGGCGAACGCGGGCAAAAAATTGATTGGTGCTCTCGCGAGGTTATCAACGTTGGATCTGGTACGTTTGTTAGCTTGAGCTCGTCTGACTTTTAATGACGGTGATGTTCCTGTCAGACGGTGGATACGCTGGGAAGTGAGTGGCAGTCATACCAGGGATATATTGAGATTATGTCACGGAGGTTGAGGGATACGGTTGGGTTGCATGAGGCTTTGGAGTAGATGGTTCGTTGTTGTCGTCGTTTGTTGTATTCAAAAGTATCGCATTGCGCTTATGATGGATTGATCGATGTCGTTGGAATGAATAACGAGCAAGTACTAGATCTAGATATCGTGTGTGAGGATACAGTCGTGTTGGTTGGGTTTTTGTCATTACTGTTACTCAGAAAGGTAGCAGGCTTCCTGCTCCCCGAAGAGCGACTTGTCCACCAAAGCGTAATGTCTGTGTACCTCCCGGGAAGTACGCCAGGACGTACGCTACTAGAGATACTACCTGGACGATACCTGCTAGTAGCGAACCCAAGTACGAGTGGACCTAATACGAGTTGTTGAAATGGAGTCTCAAGATGAAGGACTGCAAACTCACGCTGATGGAGAAATAGAGGGTCAAGCCCAAGCTTGAGAAGTAGACAAGGGTAAAGGGTAGTCGCTCTTTTGAAACTAAATGCTTTGCGTGGTTTAATGGTCCTATGAGGACTGAGAAACTTGAATATGATAATCAGTTATGATGGCTCGGATCGACACGGAGTTGGTAGGACATACCCGAACATCACGAGCAAGCTCCCCAGACTGGAAGGGAGTTATCAATCGGAAGGTGAAGAACGAATAGCTATGCATACCTAAATGCTAAAGCAAATTTTGCGGGATTGATGGCGAGGAAAGGGAGGGTCATGAAAGCGACGAAGAAGCAGACTGCTGCGCCTAACAAGCTTGCACCGAACCCGAGCAGTCTGGAGATTGGAGTCTGTGTTGAGAAGAATGGTGGTAGGAGTGAGTTTTGAACGCGTACCTCTCCCAACGTGATAGCGCAAACCATGCCTCGTCTTCATTGGAACGTGCATCGGATCTGAGAGGGATGTAGTCGCCTGCTAGGGCGTTGTAGAAGCGGGAGAATGGGTTTGATGATGGGAGTGGTTGCTGGGATTGTTGAGAGTCGTCTGTGACGCCTCTGGCCCAGCGGAATTGAGAGAGATTTGATCTGAAGCTTTGTTCTGAAGATGGAGGCATGATGGTGTTGACAGGGAAAGAGTACTATACATGTGACACCAATGCCAGAAACTGCGCCTACTTACGTATTATACTGCTTCCGCGTTATGCACGCACAAACTCAATCAATCCCGTGTCTTCAGATCATAATCGGGTGCACTGCATATTCGATGTCGTAGAGTCCGATGTCCTATACGCAAACCCGAGTATCAGATGACAGACGCTTTTCCTCTCATTCTCTGGGATTACACATACAACTCAGATGTCAGATGGCAAATGGACAACCATGATGGTATGTACAGATATCGCCGACTCCATCCTATCCATGAACGCTAGACGAGCATTTCCTCACAGTTACCACCCAATATCATTTTCCACCACTTCAAGACTTTCCCTTTCAGTCATACAAGACTGAAACCTCACACTCCCTTGTTCGAACTTGGGCCGAGAACAGGTCCTCAGTGTCCCACTCGGTGCAGGGACGTAGAAGCGCGGATCAAGACCCTCATATTCTCTCCTCCAACTGCGATCGCTCCCATGTGCTCACGCCTCTGCGAAAATGAAGACACCGCTACGCTGAGTCCTCCTATTTTTGCACCGGAGAGGATAAAAATAGGCCACGGAAATTGTCAATATGCACCACCCAATACTGAGTCGCAGTTTACTTCTCCTAGTCTCATCTGCAGAGATTCACATTGTCACATATTTATCGCAAGTTCAATGCAGACTTATGGAACTGAATTGTATACTCTCTTCCTGTTGAGTATCCAGAAACCGACTATCGAAGAGCTCCTTGACGAGGATGTCCGTTGTGACATCCTGGTGCACCTACGTCCAATATCACCCTCAATTCAATGTCACCTATCGTGCCAGAACTTCTCATGTTAGCCCCTACTCTTCGCATTGCCTCAATTTCATCCCCTGTTCGCTTGCTTTCGCCCAGTGTCCAGTTATTTTTTCACGCCCCACAGCTACACGCATCGTTTTCATAGTGCTCTCGTTATCACTGCATTCGTCGTGGATGTCGCGATTACATGCTGTACAGTGAACACTTGCAATGAACTACATATTCCATCCTATCTCTTATCTCGGATTTTTATCCCACTCTGAATATACCCCACTTGAACGACCACGCGCATAGATGATCGCAACAACGGTGTCCATCTGTTCAGTTTCTCAGTCCCAGCACCGATGCTATGCATCACTTCAACACAAATCCACGGCGCACGCGCAACTGCATCTCTGATGGAATCGGCATGCTTGGTTCGTTGTTACGTGCTCTCACGGGCTAGCAAGAACATCATAAGTACTGCTACACAGTCAGTTCAAGTCGTTTACATGGACGGCCTTAAACTCAGGTTAAACGCTGGGTATAGAATAGAATACGAAGTATGATCTACTGTACACTCGGTCACATGTAAACTGTATCTGAAATATTCATAATGGATGCATTGCTGCGATAATCGTTGGTACTAAGGTCTGCAAGTGTTGATTTTAGTAAGCGCGAGGAACAGAAAGGGCTTCGAAGAGACTTACTCCTCCCGGCACTTTTGCCAGTGTTGTCCATGTGCCATGCAGCTCAAATCAAGGTCAGGACCTCTGGGTATCATCAATGCAGTCCCGCGGCTCCACAATGACTGTCGAGAAGCGGGTGGTACCCAAAATAACAGCCGACGTTCGGGTCCTATCACCCATCCACTGCCGCTATCCAGGACAAAGGGGGTCGAACTGCTGCCGTCATGGGATGCACCCTCCATTAACTCAGAAGTGTCGCAGAGCGCGTGGATAGAGTTGGACGAGAAGCAAATGAAGTGATTGTTCAGAGTGTTCAATGTCATGGTAGTGGTGGCCTCGATCGTGCGATGTGCATCTGAGAATGATGGATGATCTAACTCAGCGCACTGTTGCGATGGCTGCCCCATCACTGCATACCACAGCCGAACAATGTTATCTCTTGAACCGGTGACGATGCGTGTGCCGTCCGGCGAGAACGACACCGACCAAACTGAAGAAGTGTGCCCCTGCAAGGGCTCACCGACTGGCTCCCCCGTCCCTGCATCCCACAGCCGAACAGTCTTATCCTCAGAACCAGTGACGATGCGATTGCCGTCCGGCGAGAACGAGACCGAGTAAACTGAACCAGTGTGCCCCCGCAAGGGCTCACCGACTGGCTCTCCCGTCCCTGCATCCCACAGCCGAACAGTGTTGTCCGAAGAACCAGTGACGACGCGAGTGCCGTCCGGCGAGAACGAGACCGACCAAACTGAAGAAGTGTGCCCCCGCAAGGGCTCACCGACTGGCTCCCCCGTCCCTGTATCCCACAGCCGAACAGTCTTATCGTCCGAACCAGTGACGATGCGAGTGCCGTCCGGCGAGAACGAAACCGAGCGAACTGATGAAGTGTGCCCCCGCAAGGGCTCATCGACTTGCTCCCCCGTCCCTGCATCCCACAGCCGAACAGTCTTATCCTCCGAACCAGTGACGATGCGAGTGCTGTCCGGCGAGAGCGCGACCGACCAAACTGAATCAGTGTGCCCCCG
The DNA here is from genome assembly GCF_016647625.1 of Suillus subalutaceus. Lineage (NCBI taxonomy): Eukaryota > Fungi > Basidiomycota > Agaricomycetes > Boletales > Suillaceae > Suillus > Suillus subalutaceus. The sequence goes on from NW_024540312.1 coordinate 65,156, forward strand.
CAAGGGCTCACCGACAGGCTTCCCCGTCCCTGCATCCCACAGCCGAACAGTCTTATCCTCCGAACCAGTGACGACGCGAGTGCCGTCCGGCGAGAACGAGACCGACCAAACCGAATCAGTGTGCCCCCGCAAGGGCTCACCGACTGGCTCTCCCGTCCCTGCATCCCACAGCCGAACAGTGTTGTCCGAAGAACCAGTGACGATGCGAGTGCCGTCCGGCGAGAACGAGACTGACCAAACTGAATCAGTGTGCCCCCGCAAGGGCTCACCGACTGGCTCCCCCGTCCCAGCATCCCACAGCTGAACAGTGTTGTCCGAAGAACCGGTGACGATGCGAGTGCCGTCCGGCGAGAATGAGACCGAGTTAACTGAAGAAGCGTGCCCCCGTAAGGGTTCACTAATTGGCTCCCCCGTCCCTACATCCCACAGCCGAACAGTGTTATCCCAAGAACCAGTGACGATGCGAGTGCCGTCCGGCGAGAACGAGACCGAGTTAACTGATGAAGTGTGCCCCCGCAAGGGCTCACCGACTTGCTCCCCCGTCCCTGCATCCCACAGCCGAACAGTGTTGTCCGAAGAACCAGTGACGACGCGAGTGCCGTCCGGCGAGAACGAGACTGACCAAACTGAATCAGTGTGCCCCCGCAAGGGCTCACCGACTTGCTCCCCCATCCCTGCATCCCACAGCCGAACAGTGTTGTCCCAAGAACCAGTGACGATGCGAGTGCTGTCCGGCGAGAACGAGACAGACAAAACTGAATCGGTGTGCCCTCGTAAGGGCTCACCGACTGGCTCCCCCGTCCCTGCATCCCACAGCCGAACAGTCTTATCCCTTGAACCAGTGACGATGCGAGTGCCGTCCGGCGAGAACGAGACCGAGCGAACTGATTCAGTGTGCCCCTGCAAGGGCCCACCGACTGGCTCTCCCGTCCCTGCATCCCACAGCCAAACAGTCTTATCGTCCGAACCAGTGACGATGCGAGTGCCGTCCGGCGAGAATGAGACCGAGTTAACTGAATCAGTGTGCCCCCGCAAGGGCTCACCGACTGGCTCCCCTGTCCCTGCATCCCACAGCCGAACAGTCTTATCCGAAGAACCAGTGACGATGCGAGTGCCGTCCGGCGAGAACGAGACCGAGCGAACTGATTTAGTGTGCCCCCTGAGCACGGCCTGAACAGCCGGCCAGTTTATATCACGTCCATATGCCACACGAAGAGTATTCGGAAACCGTGCAGAAAACTTTCTAGATAGCGGAGAGTTGGCAGGCGAGAATGAGAGTGCTGATATATACAGATGTGGTGTGCTGTGTAAAATCATGCCGCCGAAGACTTGAATGAATCTCTGTACGTCCATTGCAGTCGACGAGACATCTTTGAATTTGGGATGGCCCTGTGGATGCGCATGAGCGCTTTATCTGACACCTAGTAGCATTGTGCTCACCTTCAACCACTGGGCAATGGGCGGAAGGGCACCAACTACAACGCTGAGTACATTGGTCAGGGCAAGTGACTCCAGCCAGAAAAACACCCGTTCGTTGTCAAATAACATTTTCACTTCTTTCGCGAGTTCCTGGTCGAAGGTTGTGGTTCGTACGTGCGACATCCAAAAACGAGATGAATATGACAGATGTGGGGAAATGCATTTTTGAATTCGTTCTTGTAGACCGGGATCTTCGCTATTAGGTAGATACGACGACTTTAAAGCACATATATTGAAGCGAAGACCGTGTTCCATCACTCGAAGTGACGCGAATGCAAGGTCGCGTTGCGCCTTTGACAGATCGATGAAAAATTCTTTACTGGATTCTTCGTCAGTCAAGAAATCATGGAAGGACGCGTGGAGGGGTCGGATTTGGGAATCTGGGTTGGTGGTGCCGCTGAGGAGGGAGCCCATGCTTTTTACCACAAGCTCCACGTCGAAATGGTCCTCTTCCTTTGGAAAATGGGACCTCATAGCTTTCAGAGAAACTAAGGGAAGGGGTTCAGCTGCGCCTAGTATTTGTCCCATCACTGAGCGAAATCTCGCTAGCTTCTTCAAACGCAGTTTCGGCGGATCCGGAGATGTATCCCTGGGTATGATGTTTGTTAAGATGAGGTCATACATGTTGTACAACAGCTTGCTTCTCTCAGCAGGATTGCGTGACGCCACCGTGACAACCTCGTAGTGATCCTTTGGAGACACCATACCGGAGTCTTTGATGTATTCGCAGGCGAGACGCGCCCACTCGAAAAGTCCATCAGCTTTCTCAGCGAGGACTGCGAACTCTCTGTCCTGGAAACCCAACCCTTCCAACTCCTTGGATACGTAAGCACGGATGTCGCGCTTAGCAAATTCTGGTGGAATACCATCCATCGACATCTGTCGAATATGCTGAACACCACGAAACTTGTCTTCGATATCATCAAGCGGGCGAGAGGTAACGATGAAGCGGAAGTTGCCAGGAAGGTCTGTAATTTTTGGAACGTCAGGGTTTGGATGTTTGCCAGCTAGAATACGGAGGAGGTCCATTCGTGTCTTTGCTCCGCCGCTCTCGTCCAGTGCGTCGATCACGATCACGATCGGTCCCACATTTGACCCAGATGACTTCCTCAGTGGTTCGACAAGAAGGTTCTGCCACTGCTGGATGATATCCGCTGTATTCTTGAGCGAGTTCGCGGTCTTAACTGCATCTGCTAATGCCCGCCTCATCTCCGGATCACGATCAGCCAGGTCGCGCGCAATCGTGGAAAAAATCTTTTCATGGCGACCATCTACTCCTCGGTCAAAACAGTAACACGAACCAAGCCCTCCCACGTCTTTGAACCACTTAGCAATGGTGTGGGCGATGGCAGATTTGCCCTTGCCCGCAGGGCCAGATAGCCACAGCACACGTGGAATGTCGTCCCCAGTGCTGTTGACCCATTCCGTGATCTGGGAAAGTATTTCCGTGCGCGTCCCTTGAAGGCATTCTTTTCTGGTATCTAGTCCCGCGCGATCTGCATAAGTCATACCGCTGAGGTCCAATGTTTCTTCTGAAAAGGCATGAATATGTGTGAAGTCACAAGGACGTCCGAACCCTTACCCATACGATGGACGTGTATGGCTATGTTGTTAACGTGTATGCTTATTTCGTGGACGCCTATAGCTACGTCGCGAGTAACCTGGTCCCGGAAGTTTTGCATGAGCCCGTCGAACACGTCATTGTACTTTTTGATCGTATCGTCCGTTTCTGAGAGGACTTCCTTTCCAAGTCTCTTCCCTGTGATGATGGTAGAAGGTCGAGACGGTACAGAGCGCAACAGCTTGTAGTACTCACAAAAGTTGCTGATCTCCGAATAGTTCGTGATAAATTGGGCACATTCACGAGTCTGCTGAGAAATCTTTGCAAGGATAGCGTGCATCGACAAAATTTGGTTAAGCTTCTCGTCTTGTGTCATGAAGTCGTAAATTTCAGATAACTTCTTGAGAAGTTTGAGTAACGCTGCATCGCGATCCGCTTGAGCTAGAATAATCTGTACAAATGATTGCTGAGCGGTGGGAGATAGGAAGAGATAAAAAGAAAACATACTTTGGCTGCAAAAGACAACACGCCCAGCGCCATCTTTGCATATGGATGTACCTGTGGAACTAAATTAGTTCGATTCTGATCGAAAGGAGGGCCTGCATACATCCGCGATCTTTTCGATAACAGTGTCGAATATCCTGAGGGGTTTGAGATATGTGTCTTGGAAACTGTCAGCAGCATCGAGATCTTCTGGTGTGTCTTGAACAATAGAAACCACGGGTGTCACAGCTCCCGAAAGTGCATGCATGCGTTTTGCAGCCTGTTGTGCATCTCGAAGTGCCAATTGGGTAGTATCACTGGCAGCCTCCACTTCCACACCAGACGGAACCGCCTGAACCTGCGCAACCACTAGAATTTAGAGAGAGCACAGAGACTGGAGGACAAGTATGAGAACTTACCTCGAGATTCGGGGTCGATGAAGCACATTCATGACTGACATTCGGGAGAACAGGGCTGAGGGTGCGGGAATCCTTCGAGCGCTTATGGCAATCTTGGTCGTATTCCAGGACACTCATTATACATGCTTGTGGACTCACCGAGATCCTTAACTTCTTAGCACCGTCCTTAACCTTCTTCAGAAGCCGACCGAGTTTTCCACGGGGTCGGTGCTAGACGAAGGATGTGTCAGTGTTTGGAATGGAGTGGACTGAGTGATCCTCATCAGTCACGTACCGAGCTTCCACTAGCTATTGCTTCGCTAGTTGTGTGAGTTGAATCCCTCCGAGTCGATGAGTTGCCTTTCCTCATTGTGAATGGCAGTTGAAGCGAAGCAAGATAATGAGAAGGTTAGTACAAGCCTCGAGGCGGTGCAGCTGGGTAGAGTGGAAGAATCTAATCGTCCAATTAGTATGTGTGGAAGCTTGTGTTATATATTAGGGTGCAAGGTGATTTCATTCCCTCGTTCATATTATCATTTAAAGCTCGGATCGACGAAATCATACCTAAAGCTCAACCATGGACCCAACAGACACAGATCCCTGACCTCTATCAAAATCAAAGTATCCCCAACCCAAAGCGCATACTTTGCAGGCGAACCATTCACCGTCGCACATTCACCAATACCCGCTCAAACAATACATCACCCATCTCAGCAGTGTCAGCACCTGCGCTAGTTCAGAAATCACACAAACGAAATGCGCATTCTATAAGCTCTGCCCAGCTTGCGAGGCCTCCTACGTCTCCTGGCTTGAGCCCACGTCCACCAGATTTCGTCAGAGCGCTTGGAACTGGCATTGGCGAAGGGGGGAGGAAGGGATTGATTGGAGCAGTGGATGGGAAGGGGAAAGGCAAGGAAGTGCTTGAAGCCAGCCGTAGTGCATTGGAAAAGGCCAAGCGCAGTGCTAGCGTGGATATTTCTGCTAGTGAAGAGTATGTACAAGCTTATGAAGTAGATTCAGATGAGTTCTTCATCCTCGTCCATTTGACTAGTTCTAAGTGATCGCAGTAACACCACATACGACCTTCCACGTACCCCAGAACCGCACGCACGCACGCAAACAATCAGTATTCGACGGTTAAACGAAGTACAGCCCCCCTTAGGCACATCTACGTCAACACTAGACCCAATCGCAGAAACACCCGCTCCCCTCACCCATTCATACCCCCCTCGCAAATGACCACACCAGGCACTTGGTCATGGTCACCCACCCATCCCAATCCCTCATTCTAACACCACCAAACCCCTCCCCCCAAACGCAACCCTCCTCCTCTACTCATACGCCCAACTCTCAGGAATAGGGTTCCACTCCCCGTATTCGAAGTACAACCTGCCATGCTGGCCGTCGATCTGGGGAAAAGTATGTGTCTTTGTTGGAGATGAAAAGATTTGATCACGTCGATGTGGCCAACGAACGTTGGCGAACAGGCAGAGGGAGCAAGTATAGTAGGCAAAAGCGAGGCGAGACGCCTAATGCGAGAGAGTGGACGCGATCGCCGTCGGATGGGCAGAGCGATTACATAGACATGATCGCCCAGGCTATCGATAACACAACAGCCCAACAACTAGCCCAAGTCCCGTTTTTGCGATTGTACATTGAAGTAGGAGGATATACCGATCCATCATAGATGTTTGATTAATAATTGTCCTATCGCTCACACAAATTCCCCAAAGTAAAATCAATTTGCGACAACTACAAACGGACAAGTATGTGAACATCGATCCAATCCAGAGCTTGGCGAGTGACATGAAAGTTCGAAATATGGTAGGGAGGGACCTCATCCACAAGAGGTGTATATTCTAGGTGCGCGATAAATCATTGTAGGGGACGAGGAAATCGTAGATTAATGATGACCATCCTGGTATTCAGATAGACAACCAATGAAGAGCCAAAAGCGAGTCCAGAGTCCAGCCTGTCTGAGCATTAAATCAGGGCGTGAGGTAGCCGCGGCATTATTGCTGATAGCAGGTGCAGTAGAGACAGCTAGCTGTGGTTGCGAAGATGGGGTCTGAGTTGCTGTGCCGGATTGCTGCGTGGCATTGGGCTTGGGAGGCCGCGGGCTGCTTGCAGTAGGATTCTTCAAGGGCAATAGTCTTTTCCGTTTCTCCCTCGCGCAAGCGTTTCTCTACGTGATATTAGGTGGAGTTAAACATCCGAGAGGGAGCAAGAACATACACGTTTGCCCTTTGCGTACGGAACCTCGACAACTTGGCTGTGCCCTTGCAACTCGGTGCCTTCGTGACTTTGTCTATGCCGTTTCAAACGATTTCGGACCCAGTCGAGTGGAGAGAACGGCGACGTATCCCGGGCATTGGAGGGGCCGCGGTGGAATAAGCGACGAAGAAGTGTGCTTCCCTGTGATTCTGAGGAGTGGGGACCGCTTTGTGCAGAGAACTGGAAATACAAAGTTGAAAAAAAAAATGAAGTGACACTAATAGCAAAAACGTACTCGAGAAGGACCTGCTGGGACTCCATCGAAAAAACCTTGAGTTACCCGATAAGCAGGGGGACGTCGTGTAGCATCAGACTAGAGTATATGTTGGGCACAACGAGATCTTTTAATGAAGGTGTTACGTACATGGTGTGGCGACTTGTTGGCCTGGCGGAGCGCGTTCAGTTGTGAGAATGTAATACAATAAGACGTGCCCGTCAACTCACCTTTGGATCAGAAAGAAGGTCATTAAAGCCAGCTTCTCTAACAATCGCAGCAACATCCCATGTGTACACGTTTTTGTCCCAGCAGCCAGTGGCTAGTCGCTTTCCATCCGCGGAAAATGACACGCTGCACACTGATTGTGCGTGCTGGAGGGATGAACTGATGGGTTGTCCATTATCGAGGTTCCACAATTGCGCTGTATTGTCGTGCGATGCACTTGCAAGAATGCGGCCATTTGGTGATATTGCAATGGCAAAGACACCGTTGGTGTGATCCAGAACCGCGGTTTGCTTCCATGTTTTGGTATTCCATGTCCTAATTGAGCAATCGTATGACCCGGAAATAAGCGTTTTTCCGTCCTTGGTCCAAGCCAGGCAACGCACTGGCCGAGTGTGTCCTTTGAGAGTTGCGACAAGCTCGCCTGTCTTTGTGTCCCAGATTTTGATCGAGGACTCGACGGGTGCTCCAGTCCAGGGCCCATCATTTCCATCGGTCCCAGCCATGTGCTCATCATATCCACCAGTTGCAATCAAGGTCGTGTCTGGTGAATAGACGACTGCGAACACGTGTTTGTGCCCAGTTACAATTCGCTCGAGGAATAATATTGTCTCTCCGCTTTCAACGTCCCATTGCCTTGCAGTCCCATCGTTAGATCCGCTTAACATATTCCGACCATCTCGACTCCAGCAGACAGATACCACACAGCCTGTGTGTCCCGTCCATTTCGCGATGACTTTGCACGTGTTGATGTCCCACAACCTCACAGCGCCATCCTCACTCCCGCTAACCACTTTCTTCCCGTCCGGAGATAACGCTATACTCACCACTGCACCTTCTCCGTCTCTCCAGTCTTCTCCTATCTGTTTCCCGCTCTTCCAGTTCCACACTCGCAGCGAGCCATCTTTTGAACAAGTGATGATCCGCTGTCCGCCTGGCAGGTGTATGACGCCCTGGACCCATTCAGTGTGTCCTTCAAATTTCTGGCAGGGTGTTATCGCTGATGTCTCCTTTGTTTTAGTAGTGGGTGAAGACATGCTCCAGAATTCCATGTCAGTGAAAATTTTCACCCATCAAATTCCAAACTATCACTTACGAGGGCAACAATGACAGGTGGATAGCAGGGCACAATGGGCGTTTCGGTCAAGTCAGAATTGAATTTTCTGCTTCTTGGTACGTTTTATATGCTTTATTCTCGTGTTTGTTTCACAGCTTTTACAGCATAGACTGTGCAGCTGAAGCGCCCTGGCATCACCTTCCGTTAAGCTCCAGTCCATGATTAGCAAGTTCTCAACCACTAGGGAAGACGAGATGCCGTTCGCTGCGAACCGTTCTCGTGCGTCCTCGATGTCTACTGCTGTCGAATGGGAGAATGAGTTGCGTTGCCTACATGCCAGCCTGTTATGTAACCGGTTACTCAACGGAACAGCGAGAAACTCATTTTAAAATGTCCATCCGGTGGATCCCGGGACATGGCAACGTCGACGGGGACAAACTCGCAGATATGTGGCCTTCGGTTGGCCCAGCATCACACTTACTTCCGAGACGTGATCCAAGAAAACAGATTACGCTGTGGTATACACGCACAGATCATCATCAATGAATCCCGTGTCTCTAGAACCCATAGTGATAACCGGTTGTGCGTATTCGATATCGTATAATCAGATTTCCTATACGCGATCTCGGGGATCAGATGGCAGACACCCTCCTCTGGGATTATGCATGCGCAGACTTGAATGTGGCATGGCAAATGAATGTCGACGGTACGGATATCATCAACTTCATCCCGTCCATCAACGCTTGTCATCCACACAGTCCTAGACGAGCACTTACTCCCAGCTGCCACCCAATATCATTCTCCACCACCTCAATACATACTTCCCTTTCGGTCAGACAGGACTGATACCTCATGCTCCCTCGTTCGAACTTGGGCCGAGCGCGGGTTCTTGATGTCCCACCCGGTGCAAGGACGTAGAAGCGCGGTGCAAGGTACATACCTTTGTTGGAGAAGAAGAGACTTGATCATGTCGATGTAGCTCACGAATGTTTGCTAATGGACAGGGGGAGCAAGTAAGCTCCCCAGACTGGAAGGGAATTATGGATCGTAAGGTAAAGAACGACCAGCTATGCATACCTAAATGCCAAAGCAATTTTTGTGGGATTGATAGCGATGAAAGGGAGGGTCATGAAAGCGACGAAGAAGCAGACTGCTGCGCCTAACAAGCTTGCACCGAAACCGAGCAGTCTGGGGATTGGAGTCTGCGCTGAGAAGAGTGGTGGTAGGTGTGAGTTTTGAACGCGTACCTCTCCTAACGTGATAGCGCAAACCATGCCTCGTCTTAATTGGAACGTGCATCGGATCTGAGCAGCAGCGGCCACAACTTCATGAATACTTCGATCATTGATGATCCTTCATCGAACGAGTACACAGTTGCTTGTGTCGTCGCTTCTGAAGTCGTTTTTCTTTTGATTCTTTGTGAAAGGAAGGTATGGGTATTTTCCTATCGAGATGGGCTTGCAGCTGGTGTCTTCTGTCTCTATCATTACATCACTGGTATCGTACATCCTTCTATCGCAGACATGCAGGCTAACTATATACATCTTATGCTCTGCATCAGTTTGGAAGGTGCTACAAATGTGAGTGAGCTAGGTCCCGCAATTGACTGGCGCCTGCGGGGATGCCAACTTTTCACCACCGAACGTTACGCTCAGCTGCGGCACAGATCCATCAGCTTTCTTTCCTTGCCTTTGGAGCAGACCTTTGTGACACTCTTGATTTCTTTTGTTTTCGCACATTTTGTATTTGTGCGCTACAGTGAGATCTCATATGGTCCAATGGACTACGAACCTTATCGTATAAACGATGTGACCTTCATATACTAGAATGCACGCACTTAGGACGTATCTGACAGTTGGAGTGCAAAGTCAAGTTGTCGCGAACGAGTCATGCACAACAACGTTGGATGTGTAAGTACTGGTTGTGGTAAGGAGAGCTGTGATGAAGATATGAAATTGGGTATAGGCTTATAGCGCATCGTGTTTCTTGAAGTTCGAAAGCATCAAAAGGTGACGACGCTATGATCAACACTTTGTTATGTCTATAAGTCACCCATTTTGCTCCCCACTATCTATGAGAGTCGGGGATTCTAAGTATAGTTCAATAATAATCGACGCAAGACAATATCTAATCGGAATATGCTCCTCCAAACCTCTACAGCCCACGAGCTTCGAGATGACTGCGGAAGATCTCCTGGAACTGCGAGACGTGCTCAAGGTCCATGAGCGTGTGATGTTCCCAGGCACATCAGTGTATTATACCTCGCCGCAGCTGAAGCTAGACCATAGCTTGAGATGGTTGTTGAGCCAGTCAACCTTGGTTCCGGCAAAGGGGAATGGCATAGAAAACTTCAAGTGCGGCTGAGGAGTTGGTGTGAGCAGGCGCTTCTGAAGTCAGAAAGTGGACAGATTTACAAACTGAGCTTGATGGGCTGTAGTCTAATCCGAAATGGAAGAGAGACTCAGCTAGATCCACCCATTTATTAAGCTTCTCGGGCGTCAGCTGGAGCTCGACAATTCGTTCAGGAGGTGACCTCTTCCACACAAACTCGAGCTGCTCCTGCTTCATGAGCAGTCTCATGGGAAGAGCCAGATCATTGACATCATGTTTTGACATGAGACCAAACAAGTACGACAAGTAGAGCATGCAGGTTGTCCAATCAATCTTGTTTATGCGAGGGGTGATATGAGGGGGGATGTGAACGAGACCTACAAACTTTACTTCATCGCCCATGGCCTCGAGCCGCTTTGCAACTTCAAATGCGACAACACTGCCGTAACTGTAGCCTGCGATAGCGTATGGTCCCGTCGTCTGAGTCTTCTTGACTGCTGCGGTATAACAGGAAACCATCTCGTCCATGGAGGTGAAATAGGGGTGATCAGCATCGAAGCCACGAGCACGAAAAGCATAGAAGAGACGCTCATTATGGAAGTATTTGGCAAGATTGACGAAAGTGAGAACCTCTCCGCTACCAGGGTGCACGAAGAAAATTGGCGTCTTATTTCCACTGAGTTGGAGGGAACGATGGGGTCGCAGCCCTCAGTCTGGGTGCCCTTGCAGAGCAAAGAGTTGATGTAGTTCGCCAGGCTCGAGAGAACGGGGTGCTTGAGGATTTTAATGACAGAGATGTCAGGCAGGCCGAAGTATTCCTCTCCTTCACGCTTGAGGCTGGAGATTATGTGAGGTCATCGTTTAAAGGCGGAAATAGATATACTCACCAGATAGCATCAATGGAAGTACCGCCGATCTCGAAGAAGTTGTCGCTGGCTGACACCGTGCTGTCCGCAAGGTTGAAGATGCCTGCATATATCTTGGCAAGCGCCTTCTCCGTCTCGGTGGACGGAGCAACGAAGGAAACACCTCGTGCCTGACTGAGAAGCTCTTCAGCGCGCGCGATGTGCTTCGCAAGCTGGCCTTGCTTGAAGAGACTAAGTGCGCGCTAAGTGCGGGCTGCAAGCAGGGCACATAACCAGCTATCAGACATGCCCATACAGCAGCCATATTGTCTTCGTGCTCCGTCAGGTACACGACGACGACTGAACCTGTGGGTTTGCCCCACTCTAGCATGACACGTGCAAGATTGCGAACATATTGGTTGAACGCGCTGAAGGTCTTCGTCTGAATGGAGGAGTCATGTGCCAAGGAGGTTATGAAACCAAGCTCGTGCAACGGAGAGCGGTCGACAGCTTGAGCGATGACGTCGTGAAGAGTATTGAGTTGTGGAGAGATAGCAGATGTCTTAAGGTTTGTAACGAATCCAGTGTTTATGTTAGCAGGGGCGACTGCGACAGGGGGCATTGCGGAATGTTAGGTTCTCAGACGGTATGAGGGTAGGAAAAATAGAGTGCGGATTACCTTGGGGGCCTGAGCTTATATGCTGCTCGGAGGTTTGTGTTCCACGTAAGTGCGAAGCGAATGATCTTTCTTTCTTTCTCACTACCAGCCTAATCAGATTTTAGACCCGTCGAAAAACGATCATTGAACAATCGAGGACATCTCGATCCTGGGATATCCGACCGTCCGACCCCATCCGCGTCATATTTAATAGAGCGTATTTGCAATTGTGGCTTGTTTACATGCAAGCAGTGTGGAGCCTGTAACTTGCAAACAGTGTCGGAATCTAAAAGTTGTACTTGCATATGCCGTATGTTGAGATCGTATGACACAAGGTAATCGGGTGGTCGAGGAGGTTCAAGTAGTAAAGGGAGAAGGTTGTCCATTGAATTTCGTCGACAGTACAATTGGATTTTTGCTATATATTTCACAGAACATGTAACAGCACATGCCGAGATAACTCTGGCAAAGTCCGTTGCATGGGTGGAGCGTCTTGTTTGGTCAGACCAAATTTACAGCATACTAGTACTCCTTGCCCGCCTTCAGATCTGAGACATCATTGCCGAGTGGTCTTACGCATCAGGTTAATTTATATGTCCTACCCGGTGTTATCTGGATGGCTCGGATATGTTGTACCTTCAGCCTTTAAACATTCACTTTTCATTGCTGGCTCGTTTTTCAGTTTCGCTTTAAACGCCAGCGGACGCGTTTTTAACATTGCAAGGAGACAACACGGAGACAACCTTTCCTCGTCCCATTGTTGAGACATTCTCAAGTATCCAAGGCTCAAGTGCTAGCGCTCACCCACCAACCCACACAACCTGTCAACATCGACCATTTTCGGCTTGATCGCGCTCTGATCACCTTGAGTGTCTTTCTGACGCTGCAACATAAAAACGACGTGCCCGTACCCAGCATTCAAATTAGCCCCTTCACGTTAAGCGCTAAGCTCCCAAGCTTAAAGCTTCACCTCCCCATGCACAACTCACCTTTGAACTTTCAAACACTAACATATCTTGCCTCATTCCACATGTCAGTGAAAGCCCCCTCGTTAATCATGCGGCTTACAAGATGCTTTGTGGCTGCTGTGGAGGGAGCGTTGAAGGGACAGAGGATGTGGCTCCTCCGGATGGCTGGTGAGTCTCTTTACATTTCGAATCTTCATTCTAGGTCCAGACCTATATAAAATGCACGTGTTTCCTCGCAGATTCGACCACCTATGACGGCGTCATGTAGATCTCTGGCGTTTCCTCACAGCGCCAATGTCTTGTGTAGAGCCCCGATTGTTGTCGATTCTGGAGTCTGAAGAATATCATGTCCTCTATCACAAATAGAATTGAAAGGGTCTGCTTTCGGTGAAATGTGGCCCAGGCTGATGTTTATTTGTAGACGAGCAAGGACCCTCCATCTCTCAGACGCTACATGCATACACACTCGCCTACCTCCGCGTCGCATGCGTTTCTCCATCAACACCTACCCCGACGTACGTTCACCACCCATACCACTTTTTGTACGCCAGTACATGGACCATCCCTTTCCACTGCATTCCAACGTCCCACTCACGCACATGGGCAAGACTTTTTCCAAGTTCGAGTTCTTGGCGTCAGCATGCTGTATACCATCGCATACCGATAGCAGGACCTGTGCACGGACCACCACATACAGCGTGTCGACACAAGATCCGTCTCGCCCTATCAATCTCACAACACTGGCAGCCCCAAGTGAGGGTATAAAATAGCCAAGCCCATTTCTACGATACTACATCGAAGTAGGGGAATGTACCAGATCCGTTACGGATGCCTAACTATTTAATCGTCGTCATATCGCTCACACACTGAATACCCTGAAGTAAAATTAGATAACTACAAACGAACTAAGCGAATGTCAAATCACTCGAACGTTAATCGATATCATAGACGACCAATCCAATCTAGAGCTTGGCGTATGGTATCAAAAAAGGACAGTTTGAAACATAGCAAAGAGGCACACCCCATTGACGAGAGGTAATATTTTAGAGGTGCACGAAAGATCATCATAGGGGACGAGGAAATCATAGATTAATGATGACCATCCTGGTATTCAGGAGACAGACAACCAATGAAGAGCCAGAAGCGAGCCCAGAATCCAGCCTGTATAAACATTACGTCAGGGTGTGAGGGTGTTGAAGTTGTAGCTGCGGTATTGTCACCAACAGCAGGTGCGGTAGACGAATTGGAGACAGCCGGCTGTGGTTGTGAAGATGGATGGGTCTGACTCGGAGTAGCTGTGCCGGATTGCTGCGTGGCATTGGGCTTGGGAGGCCGTGAGTTCCTTGCAGTAGGGTTCTTCGAGAGCAATGGTCTTTTTCGTTTCTCTCTCGCGCAAGCGTTTCTCTACGTAATATTAGGTGGAGTTATTGTAGGTAGTGTCCACCATAGGGCCCCGCCCCACAGGACAATAAACAAGGATCCAAAAAAAAAAAAAAATTAGGTGGAGTTGGACTGAGAAAGGCAAAAAACCTACACGTTTGCCCTTCGCATACGGAACCTTGATAACTGCAGGGCTACACCCTTGCAGCTCGGTACCTTCACAACTTTGTCCGCGCCGTTTCAAAAGGGCTTGAGCCCACTGGAGAGGGGAGGACGGTGACGAATCATGGCCATTGGAGGGGCTGCGGCGAAATAAGCGGCGAAAAAGTGTGCTGCCTGGCAGTGCTGAAGAGTGGTGACGGCTTCGTGCAGAGAACTGATAACACGGAGGTCAGGAAAACAAAATCGAAGTTATAGTGATGACGAACGTAAGAACGATCTGGTGGAACACCATCGAAAAAACCTTGGGGTGCCCGATAAGGCGGACGTCGCTGGACCGGACGTCGTGTAGTATTAGCCTAGTATAGTGTATATGTTGAGTGGCACAAGGTGATCTTTTAGTGAAGGTGTCACATACATGGAGTGCCGACTTGTTTGCCTGGCAGAGCGCGTTCAGTTGTGAGAATGTAATACAATGCCTGTCAACTCACCTTTGGATCCGAAAGAAGATTATCGAGGCCAGCCTCTCTAAGAATCGCAGCAACATCCCATGCGTACGCGTTTTTGTCCTCGCAGCCAGTTGCTAGTAGCTTTCCATCCGCAGAAAATGACATGCAGCGTACTACACCTGCATGCTGCAGGGGTGAACCAATGGGTTGTCCACTGTCGAGGTTCCACAATCGCGCTGTATGGTCTTGTGATGCGCTTGCGAGGATGCGGCCATTTGGTGATATTGCAATGGCATAGACAAAAGAAGTATGCTTAACAAGTACCGCGCTTTGCTCCCACTTGGTTGTATCCCATGTCCTTAGGGAAACGCACGGGTACGGGTAACACCGCGGTTCTATGCTGACGGGTTTGGAGGGTACGGGTACGGAGTAGGATAGTCGTACCCTTGAGCATACCGTGGCCATTCACCGCGGGTTGACGGTGTTTGGGCGGGTATAATATACCAAATCGGGAACCAGGCGCGCGACAGCCATTGAACACCGTGTTTGATTCTCTGTTTTTCCTTCCTCTGAGAGCTTGAGGATCACAAGTGAATGCTATACTGATTTCTGTCATGTCTTTTGTACCCCCGTGAATCATTCTAGCAATTTATTGAGCTGACACTTCGTTGCAGAGAAGCTCGAGTCACTACCATAAAGCCAAGGCAAAAACTCGAGACCAGTAAGTCCACTGAGTCGTCTCCCCATGAAAACTAAGCTCACAAAGAAGGCATCTGATGCTTCGTCTACCCAGTCACACTCATCATCTAAGTCTATCTCGTCGTCCATCTCCGAGAAGGCCAGGTCACTCAAAAAGGCTGTTGCAAAGGGTGCTAAGGCTCTGGCCCGCCCCTTGAAGAAGGTCAAGCAGTCATTTGTGTCTCGGTCTTCTCGATCGAGCCCCACAGACACCGTTGATCTTACGCGATCAAGTACTGATTCACTTGCCACTGACGATAACAAATCAACGGCAGGTGCATTCGAGCCTGATCCCGATCCTTCTGCAGATCTTGGTATGTTTCTTTCCATTGATTTTTGCAAATATCTGATTATACAATGATACGGAGGCTCTCAAGAAGACTTGGCGGTCACCTATCTATAGTTTCTTTTCATCCGAAGTTGTGGTCCAACACCACAATGGCCGCTTGTGTCATTTTTTCCCGTGTGGTGCGCGTAAGTGTAAGACAGCTTTAGGTGGTGTGCGCCGCTATCAGGATACAAAGGATAAGTCCTCGACGACTAATCTGAAGCACCATGCCATTGGATGCTTTGGCGAGGATGCCGTCAACAACGCCATGAAGGGCAAGGATAGGAAAAGTAGTACTATTTTATTTCATTGTTGTTAATACTTAATACACTCTTCTTGGTAATGTACCCGCGGTGTTCAGAGACACCGCGGTGTTTTCCATAAACCGCGACATTGACGGGTCGGTGTGTACCCGTACCCGTGAAGGGTACGGTGTTGGCGGGTGCGGGTGCGGTGTCAACTTTCCGACCCTCGGTGTTACCCGTGCGGTACCCTACATGTCCTAATCGAGGAATCATATGAACCTGAGATAAGTGTTTTTCCGTCCTTGGTCCAAGCCAGGCAGGGCACTGAGTGTATGTGTCCTTTGAGAGTTGCGACAAGCTTGCCTGTCTTTGCGTCCCAGATTTTAACCGAGGACCCGTTGTTTTTTCCATTCCTGGGCTCATCCCATCCACTAGTCGCAATCAAGGTCATGTCTGGTGAATAGACGACTGCGTCCACCAAGGTGTGCCCGGTCTCGATCGGCTTGAGGACTGTCTCTCCACTTTCCACGTCCCATTGCCTTGCAGTCCCATCGTCGGATCCGCTTAACACTCTCCGACCATCTCGACTCCAGCAGACAGACTTCACCTCCTTTGTGTGCCCCGTCCATCTCGTGGTGACCTTGCATGTGTCGATGTCCCACAACCTCACTTCACCGTCCATACTCCCGCCAACCACCTTCTTCCCGTCCGGAGACAATGCTATACTCTCCACTGGAATATATCCATCCCGCCAATCTTCTCCTATTTGTGTCCCGCTCTTCAAGTTCCATATCCGCAGCGAGTTATCCCATGAACAAGTGATGATCCGCTGTCCGTCGAGAAGGTGTATGACTCCCATGACAACATCAGTGTGTCCTTCCAATTTCTGGCGAGGTTTTATTGGTGATGTCTCTTTCGTCTCGGTAGAGGGTGAAGACATCCTCCAGAGTTCCTACTACTGAGTGCAGAGCGATCTCAGCTTTCATCCATCAAATTCCGAAATCATCACTCACGAAGACAACAACGACTCCAGGCGGATAGCAGGGTACAATGGACGTTTCTGACAAGTCAGTGTTGAATCGTCTGCTTCCTGGTACGTTATACATGCTTTGTCCTCGTGTTCGCCTCGCAGCTTATACGCAGCATGGGCTATGTAGCTGAAGCGCCCATGCATCATATGATCACATTTCCTTAAGTTCCAGGCCATGATTAGCTAGTTCTCAACCACTAGGGAAGACGAGAGGCCCATTACTGCGAAGCATCCTCGTGCGTCCTCAATATCTACTATTATCGAATATGAGGATGAGTTGCGTTGCCTATGTCACGGTGCTATCGCCCATTATCTAACCGGTTATTTAAAGAAACACCGAGAAGCAGCAGGCCATTTCAAACTGACCATCCGGTAGATCCGGGAACATGGTAACATCGACGACAACGAATTCGCAGATAGGTAGCTATCGGATGGCCTAGGATCATACTTGCGTACTATTCTGAAATTTGATTCAGGAAAAAAAAATACACTGCATTATATCAGTCAATCAATCCCATGTCTCCAGAGTCGATGGTGATGATCGGGTATGTATATTCGATATCGTAGGATCAGATTTCGTGTACGCAAACCCGAGTATCAGATGGCAAACGCCCTCCCTCTCATGTTCTGAGAGAGACTCAGATATGACATGGAAAACAGACGACGACGGTACAGGGATCACCAAAACCATTCCATCCATCAACACTTCCTCATCCACACAGTCCTACACGAGCACTTCCTCGAAAATGCCATCCAACATCATTCTCCACCACCTCGATACTTTCCCTTTCAGTCAGACAGGACTGATACTTCATACTCTCTCGTTCGAACTTAGGTCAAGAACAGGTCCTCAGTGTCCCACTCGGTACAGGCACGTTCAAGCGCGGCGCAAAGTACGTGCCTTTGTTGGAGATGAAGAGACTTGATCACCTGGACGTGGCCAATGAACGTTGGCGAACAGGCAGGGGGAGCAGGTATAGCAGGCAAAAGTGAGATGAGATACCTGATGCGACAGAGTGGATGCTCGTGCAGGACGCGATCGCTGTCGGATGGGCAGAGCGATCACATAGACATGGTCGCCCAGGCTATTGATAATACAACAGCCCAAAAATTAGCCCAAGTCTCGTTTCTGCGATATTACATTGACGTAGGAGAATATGCCAGATCCATCACAGACGTTTGCTTAATAATTGTCCTATCACTCACAAATTCCCCAAAGTAAAATCAATTTGCGACAGAGAAGTAAGTGAACATCAATCCAATCCAGAGCTTGGCGAGTGGCATCAAAGGTCGAAACATGGTAAGGAGGCAGACCTCATCCACGAGAGGTGTATATTCTAGAGGTACGCAATAAATCATCATAGGGGACGAGGCAATCGTAGATTAATGATGACCATCCTGGTATTCAGGAGACAGACAACCAATGAAGAGCCAGAGGCGAGTCCAGAGTCCAGCCTGTCTGAGCATTACATCAGGGCGCGAGGTAGCCGCGGCATTATTACTGATAGTAGGTGTGGTAGAGACAACTGCCTGTGGTTGCGAAGATGGCTGAGTCTGAGTTGCTGTGCCGGATTGCTGCGTGGCATTGGGCTTGAGAGGCCGTGAGCTGCTTGCAGTAGGGGTTTTCCGGGGCAATGGTCTTTTCCGTTTCTCCCTCGCGCAAGCGTTTCTCTACGTGCTATTAGGCGGAGTTAAACATCTGAGAGGGAAAAAGAACATACGCGTTTGCCCTTCGCATACGGAACCTCGACAACTTGGCTACGCCCTTGCAACTCGGTGCCTTCACTACTTTGTCCGCGCCGTTTCAAAAGGGCTTGAACCCACTTGAAAGGCGAGGACGGTGACGTATCCCGGGCATTGGAAGGGCTGCGGTGGAATAAGCGACGACGAAGTGTGCCTCCCTGCGGTTCTGAGGAGGAGTGGGTGCCGCTTTGTGCAGAGAACTGGTAACACGAAGTCGACAAAAAAACGAAGAGACACTAATGGCAAGAACGTACTTGAGAACGATCTGGTGGGACTGCATCGAAAAAACCTTGGGGCGCCCGAGAAGCAGGCGGACGTCGTGTAGCATTAGACTAGAGTATATATTTTGAGCGCAACGAGGTCTTTGATGGAGGTGTCACGTACATGGAGTACCGACTTGTTGGCCTGGTAGAGCGCGTTGAGTTGTGGAAATGTAATAAAATGAGCCGTGCCTGTCAACTCACTCTTGGATCCGAAAGAAGGTCATCGAGGCCAGCCTCTCTGAGAATCGCAGCAACATCCCATGTGTACGCATTTTTGTCGCGGCAGCCAGTGGCTAGTAGCTTTCCATCTTGCGAAAACGATACATAGTCAACTGGTTCTGCATACTGGAGTGGTGAACTGATGGGTTGTCCATTGCCGAGGTTCCACAATCGCACTGTGCGATCGCGTGATGGACTTGCGAGGATGCAGCCATTTGGTGATATTGCAATGGTAAAGACAAAGTCAGTGTGCTCATCCAGCACTGCAATTTTCTCCCACTTGGTGGTATCCCATGTCCTAATCGAGCAATCATATGACCCGGAGACAAGCATTTTTCCGTCCATGGTCCAAGCCAGGCAGCGCACTGCATGCATGTGTCCTTTGAGAGTTGTGACAAGCCTGCCCGTCTTTGCGTCCCAGATTTTGACCGGAGACTCCCCGTGTTCTGTAGCCGAAGGCCCATGCCATCCACCGGTCGCAATCAAGGTCGTGTCTGGTGAATAGACGGCTGCGTACACATGTTGGTGCCCAGTCACGATTGGCTTGAGGATTGTCTCTCCGCTTTCCACGTCCCATTGCCTCACAGTCCCATCGAAAGATCCGCTTAACACACTCCAACCATCTCGACTCCAGCGGACACACACTACATAGTCTGTGTGCCCAGTCCATTTCGTGATGACTTTGCATGTGTCGATGTCCCACAACCTCACAGCGCCATCCGCACTCCCACTAACCACTTTCTTCCCGTCCGGAGACAGTGCTATACTGTGCACTGGACTTTCTCCGTCCCTCCAATCTGCTCCTATCTGTTTCCCGCTCCTCAAGTTCCACACTCGCAGCGAGGCATCAAACGAACAAGTGATGATCCGCTGTCCGCCTGGCAGGTATATGACGTCCCGGACACCATTAGTGTGTCCTTCAAATTTCTGGCAGGGTGTTATCGCTGATGTTCCTTTCGTTTTATTGGCAGGTAAATCCATGCTCCAGAATTCCTACTACCGAGTGCAGTGCCATCTCAGTTTTTATCCATCAAATTCCAAAAGCATCACTTACGAAGACAACGACGACAGGCGGATAGCAGGGCACAATGGGTGTTTCTATCAAGTCAGAGTTGATTTCACTGCTTCCTAGTACGTCTTACGTGCCTTATCCTCGTGTTCGTCTTGCAGCTTATATTAGCAATAGGCTGTGCAGTTGAAGCGCCCAAGCATCGCAAGGTCACATTCCGTTAAGCCTCAGTTCATGATTAGCAAACTCTCAATCACTAGAGACGACGAGAGGCTGTTTGCTGTGAGGCATCCTCGTGCGTCCTCAATGTCAACTACTGTTGAATAGGAGGATGAGTTTTGTTGCGTGTATGTCAGCGCCTGTTATCTAACCAGTTATTTAACGAAACAGCAAAAAGCAGCAGGCCACTTTAAATTAACTGTCTGGTGGATCCCGGGATATGCTAGCGCCGACGCCGATGAACAGCGACGAACATGCGGATAGGTCGCTGTCCGATGGCCCAGGATCACACTGACATACTTTCGAAATTCGATCTAGGAAAACAGATTATACTGCGTTATGCGCGCACAGATCATTGTCGGTTAATCCCGTGTCTCTAGAGTCCACAATAACAATTGCAGAATCTGATTTCCCATACGCAAACCCGAGTATCAGATGACAGACGCCCCTCCTCTCATGCTCTGGGATTATGCATACCTAGACTCAGATCAAATAGACGACGACGATACTACAAGGATCACCAACTCCATTCCATCCATCAACGCTCCATCATCCACATGTACAGTCTTAGACAGCACTTCCTCACAGCTGCTACCCAATATTATTCTCCACCACCTCGATGTTTCCCTTTCAGTCAGACAGGACTGATACCTCACACACTCCCTCGTTCGAACTTGGGTCAAGAACCATTCCTCGGTGTCCCACTCGGTGCAGGGACATTCAAGCGTGACGCAAAGTACGTGCTTTTAATTGGAGAGGAAAAGACGTGGCTCGATCACGTCGATATAGCCAACAAACGTTGGCGAATAGGCAGAGTGAGCAAGTATGGGAAGCAAAAGCGAGACGGGACGCCTGATGCGACAGAGTGGGCGCTCGTGCATGTCATTTAAGACGTGATCGTTGTCGGATGGGCAAAACGATTACATAGACATGATCGCGCTATCGATCACATAACAGCCCCAGGTGAGAGAATGAATTAGCCAAGTCCGTTTCTCTGCGATACTACATACATCGAAGTAGGATAATATACCAGATCCATCACAGACGTCTAATGGATCATCGATCACCGTCTCATCACTTACACAGATACCCCAAATTAACATTAGTTTGCGATAGCGACAGACTGAGAAGTAAGCGAATATTGTCAGATCATCCGAACATCCATCGATATCACAGACGCTCAATCCAATCCTGAGCTTGATATCACAAAGGATAGTTCAAAACAGTAAAAAGGCAGACCTCATCCACAAGAGGTGTATATCTAGAGGTGCGCGAGAGGACGAGGAAACCGTAGATTGATGATGACCATCCTGATATTCAGGGGACAGACAACCAATGAGGAGCCAGAAGCGAGTCCAGAGTCCAGCCTGTCTGAGCATTACATCAGGGCGCGAAGCCGCGGCATTATTATTGATAGCAGGTGTGGTAGAGACAGCTGCCTGTGGTTGCGAAGATGACTGAGTCTGAGTTGCTGTGCCGGATTGCTGTGTGTCATTGGGCTTGGGAGGCCGTGAGCTGCTCGCAGTAGGGTTCTTCAAGGGCAATAGTCTTTTCCGTTTCTCCCTCGCACAAGCGTTTCTCTACGTGATATTAGGTGGAGTTGAACGTCAGAACGAGAGAAAGAACCTACACGTTTGCCCTGCGCATACGGGACCTCAATAACTTGGCTGCGCCCCTGCAATTTGGTGCCTTCATAACTTTGTCCGCGCCGTTTCAAAATGTTTCGAGCCCAGTCAAGTGGAGAGGATGTCGACCTATCCTGGGCATTGGAGAGGTTGCGATGGAATAAGCGACGAAGAAGTGTGCTTCCTTGCGGTTCTGAGAAGGACCGGGGATGGCTTCGTGCAGAGAACTGGAAAAGCAAAGTTGAAAAAAGACGGAGTGACACTAATATCAAGAACATACTCGAGAACCATCTGCTAGGACTCCATCGAAAAAACCTCGTGTTACCCGATAAGCAGGCGGACGTTGCTGGACTGGACGTCGTGTAGCATCGGACTAGAGAATATATGTTGAGCACAAGGAGGTCTTTGAATGAGGGTCACGTACATGGAGTACTGACTTGTTGGCCTGGTAGAGCGCGTTTAGTTGTGAGAATGTCATACAATAAGACATGCCTGTCAACTCACCTCTGAATCTGAAAGAAGGGCGTCGAGGCCAGCCTCTCTAAGAATCGCAGCAACATCCCATGTGTACGCGTTTGAATCCTGGCAGCCAGTGGCTGTAGCTTTCCATCTTGCGAAAACGATACGTTCTTAACTGGTTCTACATGCCGGAGGGGTGAGCTGATGGGTTGTCCGTTGTCGAGGTTCCACGATCGCGCTGTGTTGTCGTCCGAAACGCTTGCGAGGATGCGGTCATTTGGAGATATAGCAATGGCAAAGGCCCAGTGAGTGTGCTCAACCAGAACCGCGGTTGGCTCCCACTTGGTTGTATCCCATGTCCTAATCGAGGAATCGTAGTATGACCCGGAGATAAGCGTTTTCCCGTCCTTTGTCCAAGCCAGGCAAGTCACTACCCATGTGTGTCCTTTGAGAGTTGCGACAAGCGCGCCTGTCTTTGCGTCCCAGATTTTGACTGAGGTTTCGATGGGTGCCCCAGTCAAGGGCTTGTCTTGTCCACCAGTTGCAATCAAGCTCGTGTCTGGTGAATAGACGACTGCCCATACCCCAAGGTGCTCCGTCACGATTGGCTCGAGGATTGTCTCTCCGCTTTCCACGTCCCATTGCCTTGCGGTCCCATCTATGGAACCGCTCAACACCCTTCGACCATCTCTTCTCCAGCAGACAGAAATCACACTGTTTGTGTGCCCGGTCCATTTCGCGATGACCTTGCATGTATCGATGTTCCACAACCTCACTCCACCGTCCATACTCCCACTAACCACTTTCTTCCCGTCTGGAGACAACGCTATACTCCTCACTGGACTTCGTCCATCCCGCCAGTCTTCGCCTATTTGTTCTCCCGTTCTTCGAGTCCCATACCCGCAACGAGCCGTCTTCTGAACAAGTGATAATCCGCTGTCCACCTGGCAGGTGTATGATGTCCCAGACCCAACTGGTGTGTCCTTCAAATTTCTGGCGGGGTTTTATCGCTGATGTCTCTTTCGTTTTAGTACTGGGCGAAGACATGCTCCAGAATTCCTACTACCGAGTGCAGTACTGTCTTAGCCTTCATTCATCAAATTCCAGAATCATCACTTACGAAGACAACAACGAGAGGTGGATAGCAATGGGCGTTTCTGTTTGATTTCATTGCTTCCTGATACGTTTTATATGCCTTATCCTCGTGTTTGTTTCACAGCTTATACACAGCATAGGCTGTGCAGCTGAAGCGCCTATGCATCACATGATCACATTGCATTAAGCTCTAGGCCATGATTAGTAGCTAGTAGTTCTCAGCTACTAGGGAAGACGAGAGGCGCATCCTCGTCCGTCCTCAATATCTACTACTATTGAATAGGAGGATGAGCTGCATTGCCTACATGCCAGCGCCAGTAATCTAAGCGGTTATTTAACGAACCTGCGAGAAGCAGGAGGCCACTTGAAACTGACCGTCTGGCGGATTCCGGGACATGCTAAAGTCGACGGCGACGTACTCACGGATAGGTAGCCGTCGGATGGCCCAGGCTCACAGGTACGACGCTCATTGTCAAGGATCGGACGAACCAGCGTCGGTTTTCGGGCGGTTGGGATTAACCTAGGTTACCTGAAGGACGCACATCAATTGAATGCTGGCGGAAAGACTGAAGTATTTAGCAATCCATCGGCATTCAGTGTATAACCAGCTTCATTTGCAATCAATGACGAGTACTTGCTGATAAGTGATACCCAAATTCACGTACTGACGTTTCTATATCAGTCTCCATCACCTCCGACGGAAAACCAGATCATTCCTCAAATGAACTTTGGCGTGTATCCGCTGACGGCAGAGTTCGCTCGAGGCCTGATGTGACTATGGGTCACTTACTTCCCTGGACACGTTGACACAGCCAATTCAATGTCAGCAAATATATTCAGAAAGAACAGCGGCGACTCGGAGCCCATGCGAGATGACCTTTGGACAGACGAGTCATCCTCGCCGGTAATTGCGAAAGCGAATGCAATAGACAAGGAAAGGACCAAGTGCAGAACCAAGCAGCTTGCGATGATCATGATGCGGGGTGAGTTCAACATGAGTTGGAATTCAAAGCGTTACAAGTCGAACATTGAGCGAGCACATTGATGTATCCGATTTTTCGTTGTGTTACAAAGACTGATACATCCAAACTACAGCTACTGGTGAGTCGTCAGCAATAAAAATATGTACATGGTCGTAAACACGCATATAAGCACTTCATAAACATATTCTACCCTGCTCCTCAGGGATGAAAAGCCACCATACAGTGATAATCAAACGGATTACTGTACCGATAGCCAACGTAGTAGCTGAACCAAATCTGTCAATCAATACACGGCCGACGACGCCTCCCAAAAACATGCAGATGATAGCCAGGATCTTATGATCGCGCGAATTGACGATTCGTCGGATGTGGAAGAGCTTAGGGTCAGCTATGAGCTCACACCAAATCGTCGTGAACACAACTGCGGAGAAACGAAAGATTAAGAATATATACATATATATATACCTGAAACATACCTGTAGTAGTGAACTGCGTATTGATACGCTTCCCCATAATGGCCTGCAAGCCCATGCTCGCGCTCATGGAGCCGATGCACACAAAGGACAACACGCTGGTCCATGCGGGGTGGGCGGGATCATCAGCAATGCTACCCTGATGGCTCTTCCATATCGCAATAGTAGCGACCATTGTCAAGAGGGTTTGAATGAACGTGCCGAGGGTCAACCACAACCGTGTCTTGCAGCCCAACCTATCACCGAGGCGGCCCATGAAGGCACCGAAAATGAACATGAGCAATGAGCATAGTGCTAGACCATCCGGTACATCGAATGAGGGGTCATGCTGCCCGTCGAACAGGCGAGCAAAGGCAATGGCCAGCTATGGCGCAAATGTCAGTTGGGTAAATTCTTCTGCAACAGCGGAGGTATGCGCACTCTTAGACTGTTTCCCGTTTGGAAAGCGCACCAGATAAATGTAGCAGTGTATGTAATCGAGTCACTGAAAAAGACCAGTGAGATGCGCCGTAGATGAAGAGTACATTGTACGCACGTGAAACCAGTCATGAAGCAATACACAGATAGGGGCGCTATGGACCGCTCTCCATCGACTTGCTCAAACAAATAATTCTTCAACATCACCATAGCCGAAGCATCATCTTCACCGTCGCGTTTGTTCTTGCCTGTTGGATACTGCAAAACCTGGTTCTGGACGGCAGGTGGAGGCATTGTCGGTGATGTCGGGCCCTGGGTGGAATTCATGTCGATGATTTCAAAGATATTCAGATCGTCAAATGTACCACCGCCGGGATTGTCGTTGAGTTCAGGCTTGTTCTCAGAAACAGAGAAGAGGTCGAGGTCGGAAGGAAGGAAGGAAGCCCCTTGTGAGAAATGAGAGGGATGCCGGGCGATTTTAAGGTGATGCTATCCGATTGTGGGTGCCGAGTTGTCGGAGGTTTTTGTACTCCAATTTGATCCATTAAAATGGCCCAACGACGTAGACTGAGTGGTAGGTGTCCTGTTACCCTTCTAAAGTACTTCGGCTCCCAAATTGAAAAAACCTTGGGTTACCTGATCCGCAGGCTGGCGCCGTTGGACCGGATGTCGTGTAATATCAGCGTAGGGTGTATTTTTGAACACAATAAGATTATTTAACCGAAAGTGTCGTGTACATCATGATGGAGTGCCGACTTGTTGGCCCGGCAGAGCGCGTTTAGTTGTGAGAATGTGATACAATGAGACATGCCTATCAACTCACGTTTGGATCCGACAGAAGGTCGTCGACGCCTGTTTATTTAAGAATCGAAGCAACATCCCGTGCGTACGCGTTTTTGTATCAGTGGCCAGTGGCCAGTAGTTGTCCATTCGGAGCAGAAAACGACACACAGTTCACTTTCTCTCCGTGCTGGAGTGGTGAACTGATGTGTTGTCCACTGTCGAGGTTCCACAATCGCGCCGTGTTATCGGACGAAGCGCTTGCGAGGATGCGCCCATTTACAATGGTCAAGACACATTAATGATGGAAGTGTTGTTACTGCGGTTTGTTTCCACTTGAAGTGGTATTGCATCCTAATCAACATATGATCCAGAGATAAGTGTTCCCGGGTCCCACTTGAAGCACTAGCTTGCGTGTCATTTCAAATTTTGGAGTTGTCGCCTGTCATGGTCTTTGTGTGTCCCAGATTTTGACCGGGCACTCGGGTTTTCTGGTCCTGGGCGAATGATATCCACCAATCGCAATCAAGGTGTCTGGTGACACGTATTTGTGCCTGGTCAACTGTTCTCTATATACGGATTGTCTCTCTCCCTTTTCCCATTGCCTTGCAGTCTCATCGTTAGATCCGCTTCACACTCTGACCATCCCGACTTCAGCAGACAGACACCACATCCTGAGTATTTGTAACCCATCCATTTCGTGACGACCATGGCTGCGTCGATGTCCCACACTCCACCGTCCATACTCCCGCAAACCACCTTCCTCCCGTCCGGAGCCAACACTATACTCGCTACTGTTCTTTCTCCATCCCGCCAGTCCTCTCCTGTCTGTTTCCCGCTCTTCAAGTTGCACACCCGCAGCGAGCCATCCAATGAACAAGTGATGATCTGCTGTCCGCCTGACAGGTGTAACACCGCAGACAGCATCAATATGTCAAAATCTCTGGCGTAGTTTTACGACTGATTTCTCTTTCGTTTTAGTAGCAAACTCCAGAATTCCTACTACCGAGTTGCAGTGCCGTCTTAGCCTTCATCCTTAAAATTCCACTTATGAAGAAAACAATGACAGGCAGATAGCAGGTCACAATGGACGTTTCTGTCAGGTCAGTACTGTGTGGATTCTTTGCTTCCTGGTACGTTATAGATGATTTCTCGTGTTCACTTCACAGTTTATACAGCATCATTCCTCAAACGAACTTTGGCGTGTATAGTTCGCTTGAGGCCTGATATGACTATAGGTTACTAACTTCCCTGAACACGTCGTCACAGCCAATCCAATGTCATAGAGAGAATCCGCCCATTAGGTATGGGTAGGCTCCTTCTATCAAAGTATATTCACGGTTCCTCTCTGGACATTTTTGCGGGTTACATTAAAAAATCTAAAGCATAAATCAACCCGCAAATGCGTTCAGAAAGAACGACGGCGACTCGGGGCCCACGCGAAAGTTATGCCAATGAAGATGAGCCATTTGGCCAAACGGATCATCTTCACTGGCAATGGCGAAAGCGAAAAGGAAAGGACCAGGTGCAGAACCAAACAGCTTGTGATGACCATGATGTGGGGAGTTCAAGATAAGTTGCAATTCCTAGTGTTGAAAGTCGAACATTGAATGAGCGCATTGTTGTATTTGATTTTTCGTGGTGTTACAAAGACTGATACATCTAAACTACAGCTACTGGTGAGTCGTCAGCGCTTCAGCAATGAAAATATGTACATGGTCGTAAACACGCATATAAGCACTTCACAAACATATTCTACCCTGCTCCTCTGGGATGAAAAGCCACCATACGGTGATAATCATACGGATACCTGTGCCAATGCCCAACGTAGTAGCTGAACCAACTCTGTCGATCAATACACGGGCCGACGACGCCTCCCAAAAACATGAAGATGATAGCCATGATCTTATGATCGCGCGAAACGACGATTCGTCGGATGTTGAAGAGCTTAGGGTCAGCCATGAGCTCACACCAAACCGACGTGAACACAACTGCGGAGAAAACAAAAGATTAAGAAGAAAAAAATATAAATACACCTGAAACACACCTGTAGTACCGAACTGCGTATTGATACGCCTCCCCATAATGGCCTGCAAGCCCATGCTCGCGCTCATGGAGCCGATACACATGAAGGACAACACGTTAGTCCATGCGGGGTGAGCGGGACCATCAGCAATGCTACCCTGATGGCTCTTCCATATCGCAATAGTAGCGACCATTGTCAAGAGGGTTTGAACGAATGTGCCGAGGGTCAACCACAACCGTGTCTTGCAGCCCAACTTATCGCCGAGGCGGCCGATGAAGGCGCCGAAAATGAACATGAGCAATGAGCACAGCGCTAGACCATCCGGTACATCGAATGAGGGGTCATGCTGTCCGTCGAACAGGCGAGCAAAGGCAAGGGCCAACTATGGCGCAAATGTCAGTTGGGAAAGTCCTTCTGCAACTGCGGAGGTACACGCACTCTTAGACTGTTTCCCGTTTGGAAAGCGCACCAGATAAATGTAGCAGAGTATGTAATCGAGTCACTGAAAAAAAGACCAGTGAGATGCGCCGTAGATGAAGAGTACATTGTACGTACGTGAAACCAGTCATGAAGCAATATGCATTCAAGGGTGCCGTGGACTGCTGTCCATCGACTTCCTCAAACAAATAATTCTTCAACGTCACCATAGCCGAAGTATCATCTTCATCGTCGCGTTTTTTCTTGGTTATTGAATACTGCAAAAACTGGTTCTGGACGGCAGGTGGAGGCAACGTCGATGAGGTTGGGTGCTGGGTGGCGTTCATGTCGACAATTTCAAAGATATTTGGATCGTCAAATGTACTACCGCTGGGATTGTCGTCAAGCCCAGGCTCGTTCTTAGAAACGGAGAAGAGATCGAGGAAGGAAGGAAGGAAGGAAGTGAGCACCTTGAAAGGTGTGAGAGGGATGCCGGGTGATTTTAAGGTATTGAAGGCGCCGAATTGGAGTTTTTTTTACCATCATTTTAATCCACCAAAATGACCTACATCACGACGTAAGCCGAGTTACCCTTCCGAAGTACTTCGGCTCCCAAAGCGAGAGAACCTTGGGGTGTCCTATAAACAGGCAGATGAGTCGTGTCGTTGGACCGGATGTCGCGTAGCATCATCAGACTAGAGTATATATGTTGAGCACAAGGAGATCTTTTAATGAAGGTGTCACGTACATGGAGTGCTGACTCGTTGGACTGACAGATTGTGTGTGTCTAGTTGTGAGAATGTAATACAATGAGAGATGCCTATCAACTCACTTTTTGATCTGAAAGAAGGTCGTTGAGGCCAGCTTCTTTAAGAATCGTGGCAACATCCCATGCGTACGCATTTTTGTCCCAGCAGCCAGTCGCTAGTAGCTGTCGACGAGCATAAAATGACATACGGTTCACTTGCTCTGGTGAACCAATGGGTTTGTCCATTGTCGAGGTTCTACAATCGGGCTGTGTTGTCGGACGAAACGCCTGTGAGGATGCGGCCATTTGTGGTGATATGGAAGTGTACGCTTCCAAGTTTGCTTCCATTTGGTGGTATTCCAATGATCAAGTGATCATACGGGAGAGTGTTTGTCCGTCCCGAGTACGTACTGAACCTTTGAGTTACGACGTCGACGTCGACGTCAACCTGGGCTAATCATATCCACCCATCGCAATCAAGGTCGTCTACTAGATAACGAGAGATTTGCCAATCACGCCGGTTATAACCGGCAAAACTACTAGTTTCTACTTACTATGAATAGACAACTGCAAACACGTATTTGTGCCCGGTCGACTCCACTCCCGCTAACCACATTCTTCCTGTCCGAAGCTAATGCTATACTCGCTACCGCACTTTCTCCAACGCCAGTCTTCTCCTATACTCTCCAAGTTCCATACCCGCAACGAGCCATTTAATGAACGAGTGATGATCTGCTGTCCGTCTGGCAGGTGATGATGACACCACAGACAGCACCAACATGTCAAAAATTCTGGCGCGGTTTTACCGCTGATACATCTCTTTCATCCACCAAATTCCAAAATCATCACTTACGAAGACAACAGCGACAACGGATAACGGGGTACGATGGGCGTTTCTGTCAAGTCAGAGTTGGCTTCACTGCTTCCTGAAACGTCTTACATGCCTCATTCTCGTGTTCGCCTTACAGCTTATACACAGGCGGTGCAACTGAAGCGCCCAAGCATCGCAAGGCTACATTCTGTCAAGCTTCAATCCCTGATTAACTAGTTCTCAACCACTAGGGAAGACGAGAGGCCGTTCACTGCGAAGCGTCCTCAATATCTACTACTACTGAATAGGGGGATGATCTGTGAGTTGCGTTGACTATATGCTAGCGCCCGTTAGCTAACCAATTATTTAATGAAACAGCAGGCTACTTTAATCTAGCCGTCTGGTGGATCCCAGGACATGCTAACGTCGGCGGCGACGAACTCGCGGATAGTCAACCATCGGATGACCCAGGATCACACTTGCGTATTTGATCCAGGAAAACAGGTCATGCATGCACAGATCAATCAATCCCGTGTCTCCAGAGTTCACGGGTGTGCGTATTCGATGTCGTAGAATCAGATCTCCTATACGCACACCCGAGTATTAGATGGCAGATGCCCTCGCTCTTATACTCTGGAATAGACTCAGTTATGACATGCTAAATAGTAGACGGACGAAAACGGTACAGAGATCACCAACTCCATTCCATTCATCAACACTCCCTCGTATACACAGCCCTGGACGAGCACTTCCTCACAGTTGCCGCCCGATATCATTCTGCATTACCTCGATATTTCCCATTCAGTCAGATAGGACTGATACCTCACACGCTCCGTCGTTGGAACTTGGGCCGAGAACCGGTTCTTGCACTCGGTGTAGAGATGTACAAGTGCGATGCTAAGTACGTGCCTTTGTTTGAGAGGAAGAGACTTGATCACGTCGATGTGACCAACGAACGTTGGCGAATAGGCAAGGTGGGCAAGTATAGAACACAAAAGCAAGATGAGACGCCTGATGGTTATAGCAGGAATGAATTGAACGGACGCTCGTGCATGCCGTTTAAGACGCGATTGCTATCGGATGGGCAGAGCGATTACATAGACATGATCGCCCCATCTATCACACAACACTGGCAGCCTCAAGTGAGGGTATGAATTACCTAAGTCCGTTTCTGCGATACTACTTTGAAGTAGGAGAATATACCGGACCCATCAAAGACGTCTATTTATTTAATTGTTGTCCTATCGCTCACAAACACCCCAAAGTAAAATTAACTACACACGGTAGATGTCAGATCATTCGAACGTCCATCGATATTGCAGACGTCCGATCCAATCCAGAGCTTAGCAAGCGGTAGCAAAAAGGACAGTTCAAAACATGGCAGGGATGTAGACCTCATCCATGAGAGGCGTGATATTCTAGAGGCGCGCGACAGATCATTGTAGACGAGGAAATCGTAGATTAATGACGACCATCCTGGTATTCAGGAGACAGACAACCAATGAAGAGCCAGAAGCGAGTCCAGAGTCCAGCCTGTCTGAGAATTACATCAGGGCGCGAGGGCGCTGAATTCGTAGCCGCGGTATTATCACCGGCAGCAGGTGTGGTAGACGATGAGGAGCCAGTTGCCTGTTGTTGCGAAGATGGCTTAGCGACATTGGGCTTTGGAGGCCGTGAGCTGCCCGCAGTAGAGTTCTTGGAGTGCAACGCTTTCATTTTCTGTTTCTGTTTCGCTAATACAACCTCCCTTGCTCAAGCGTTTCTCTACGTGATGTTAGGTGGAGTTGAGCATCCGAGAGGGAGAAAGAACATACACGTTTGCCCTTTGCGTACGGAACCTCGGCAACTTGGCCACGCCCTTGCAACTCAGCGCTTTCACTACTTTGTCTGGGCCGTTTCAAAAGGGCTTGAGCCCACTTGAAAGGGGAGGACGGTGACGTATCATGGGCATTTGGAGGGCTGCGGTAGAATAAGCGACGAAGAAGTGTGCTTCCCTGCGGTTCTGAGGAGGATTGGGGGCCGCTTAGTGCAGAGAACTGGAAACACGAAGTCGGAAAAAAAAACTAATAGCAAGAACATACTTGAGAAACATCTGGTGGGGCACCATCGAAAAAGCCTTGGGGTACCCGATAAGCAGGCGGACGTCGTGTAGCATCTGCCTGTATTATGTGTGTTGAGCACAACGGGATTTGTTAATGAAGGTGTCACGTACATGGAGCGCCAACTTGTTGGCCTGGCAGTGCACGTTCAGTTGCGAGAATGTAATACAATGAGACATGCCTGTCAACTCACCTTTGGATCCGAAAGAAGGTCGTTGAGTCCCGCTTCTCGAACAATCGCAGCAACATCCCATGTATACGCGTTTTGGTCCGAGCAGCCAGTTGCTAGTAGCTTTCCATCGTCCGAAAATGATACGTATTGAACTGGTCGTGCATGCTGGAGGGATGGACTGGTGGGTTGTCCATCGTCGAGGTTCCACAATCGCGCTGTACTGTCGAAAGATGCACTTGCAAGGATGCGGCCATTCGGTGATATTGCAATGGCATAGACAGGAAAAGTGTGCTCAACAAGTACCGCAATTTGCTCCCACTTGGCTGTATTCCATGTCATAATGGAGTTATCAAAGGATCCGGAGATAAGCGTTTTTCCATCTGGCGTCCAAGCCAGGCAACGCACTGCGTCCATGTGTCCTTTGAGAGTTGCAACAAGCTCGCCTGTCTTTGTGTCCCAGATTTTGATCGAGCACTCGACGGGTGCTCCAGTGCAGGATCCATCATAGCCACGTCCACTAGTTGCAATCAAGGTCGTGTCTGGCGAGTGTATTCCGAGCGAGTCATGATCGGCTCAAGGAATGCCTCTCTGCTTTCCACGTCCTATTGCTTTGCAGTCCCATCAGAAGATCCGCTTAACACTCTCCGACCATCTCGACTCCAGCAGACAGACCACACAGGGTTTGTGTGCCCCATCCATTTCGCGAGAACTTTGCATGTGTCGATGTCCCACAACCTCACTGCACCATCCAAACTCCCACCAACCACTTTCTTCCCATCCGGAGACAACGCTATACTTTGCACTGCACTTTTTCCATCTCTCCAATCTTCTCCTATCTGTTTCCCGCTCTCTAAGTTCCACACTCGCAGCGAGCCATCGAACGAACAAGTGATGATCCGCTGTCCGCCTGGCAGGTGTATGGCGCCCCAGACACCATCAGTGTGTCCTTCAAATTTCTGGCGGGGCGTTATTACTGATGCCTCTTTCGTTTTAGTGGTGGGTAAATCCATGCTCCAGAATTCCTACTGCCGAGTGCAGTGCTGTCTTAGCCTTCATCTTTTAAATCCCAAAATCGTCACTTACGAAGACAACAACGACAGACAGACAGTGGGGAACAATGGGTGTTTCCGTCAGGTCTGTGTGGAATCCTTTGCCTCCTAGTACGTTAAAGACGTTTTATCATCGTGTTTGCTTCACAGCCTATACACAGCATAGGCTGTGCAACTGAGGGGCCCAAGCATCATATGATCACATTCTGTTAACCTTCAGTCCATGATTAGCTTCTCAACCAC
Organism: Suillus subalutaceus; assembly: GCF_016647625.1. Lineage (NCBI taxonomy): Eukaryota > Fungi > Basidiomycota > Agaricomycetes > Boletales > Suillaceae > Suillus > Suillus subalutaceus. The sequence continues at coordinate 98,828 of NW_024540312.1, forward strand.
CAGGGAAGACGAGAGGCTGTTCGCTGTGAAGCGTTGTCGTGCGTCCCCAATGTCTACTGCTACCGAATGAAAAGATGAGTTGCGGACGAACCAATGTCGGTGTACGGGTGGTTAGAATTAACCTAGGTTGCCTGAAGGTCGCACAAGACCAGAATCACCAGATCATTCGTCAAACGAACTCCGGCGTGTATCTGATGGCAGAGTTCGCTTGAAGGAATATATGTCATCAACTTCCCTGGACACGTTGCCACGGCCAATCCAATGTCATAGAGAGAATCCGCTCAGCATGGGTGGATCTCCGTCCGCAAGCGAGCCGTTATTCTATAGAAAAAGACAAAGTTATTATTATGTAGGTCATGGAAAGAATTACATATTTCTCACGCTCGCGCCACTCCTCTAAGAGTTGGACAACGAGGAGGAGAAATCATAAATGGCGACGAACGAAGCAGCAACAACAGCGACTCCAACCCCCGCAAACATAATCACCGCCCTGACTAGTGCTTTTAAGAGCCAAAATGGCGAGGCAGCATCGAGCACGCGCATAGCCCAGCTCCTCGAGCAGAATATGGGCCAGCTTGGCGAGCTCATGCGGCAGGGCAAGCTTACTGCCGTACAGATCCAGCAGGTCCGTCGGCTTTTAAATCAAGTGAGATTTATTTATCTCACCTGGGTGTCTTATCTATAGCTGAAAGATTACGCTGAAAAACACAAGTCCGCGACCAGTGCTTCGGGAAACGTGGCTGGCACTTCAACCGCGAATGCCGGTACAAAGGTACGACACAATGGGTAGGAACCTCCTTTGTCTCATCCCGTTTGTGGTAGACCGGAGCTGTTGCGACGACTGCTACCGCTTTTAAAAGCGGGTCACCAGCACCTGTTCTTACATCCACACCTGGTGACGGGTATCCCATTAGCCAAACTCTCAACACTACCAATCCAGGGCCCGTTCAGTGGGCTGCTGCGCAGCAAGGAAGACCAACTCTTACAGGTGGGATGACTAGTGGCAGATTGTCTGGTGAGTTCCTGATGATTATTTACCGGGAAAGTAGCGGTCCCGTCCGAGTACTGATTTTGATCCATGTTACCAGGTACCCCTGCTTCGATCGCACGATCTACGGACGACGTTGGCATGCTTAGCTTAGAGGATAGCCACACACGGAGAAAGAATACCCCGGGAGATCAGAGCATGAGACGGTCAATTCAAGACCTCGTCTCAAGTGTTGATCCCAATGTTCGGATTGAACCTGAGGTGGAGGATGTGAGCCATTGCACTCAAATGGTTTGACACGTCGCTCATTGTATCGTTTACAGCTACTTCTTCAAATCGCCGACGAGTTCATCGACTCGGTCACGAACTTTGGCTGTCGACTAGCAAAACATCGCGGCGGTGACACGCTCGAAGTCAAAGACCTCCAGCTTCACCTTGGTAAGCCTGATCAATTCATTATTCCTCGTTCTAGTTCTCATTGCTCTGTCTCAGAACGCAACCACAATATCCGTATTCCTGGATTTGCATCGGATGACACGCGAATAGCTTTATCTCAGGCTGCTGTAGCACCTTCTGTGCCTGCAGCGGCAACAAAGAAGGCAGCCCAGGGTTCATCCATGACTTTACGCAGTCACCGCTTGGCGCAGGTGCAACAAGCGAAAAGGGAGAGCAAGCTCGCATCGTGAATCGCGCTGGACATTCTCCCTTTCTTTGCTATACCTCTTCTTTGCTTATTCGACTTGTAACTTATAAGTACTATACCATGCCATACTAGTATCTCAACGTTGTACATTTTGCAACTATCAGTAGTTCTTGCTGATCAAACATCACTAGATATACTAGTACTTACTCGAGGAGGGTTGAGTCTGAAGATCATACATATATTCAAAGTACTCCAAGACCGTGTGCAAGGCCGGTTGACCCCTTGCGTTCAACGTTGATTGCACAAGTTAATCTTAAACAAGTAAACCATATCAATATCATGGAGCCCAACAGCACTGCCGAGCTCAGACGATGGTTCACCGGCACCTTCTATGGCGGTTTTATTCACTTGCTCGTCTCTTTGTCCCAAGGTGCTCGATCTACACGTAGACACTTCATAGCCTATGCCTCCACCATCACGCAAATTCGGACTCTGCCATCACGCAAAACACTATCGATGCTGACACTACGACCGTATCTTGTCCATTTTCGCTGGCCATTGACGTGGAGTGTTCTCTATCACTGCTCTGACAGCGCTACTTGGCGAATCGTCCCTCGTTGACCTGCAGTCGTGGTCGGAAAGGCAGCTGATTTGCACTTTACACTGGATCTTCCCCAATTCAAGGCGCGTTGGACTGATTTTGTCTCTCTGCGTGCGTATTTGATGGTCATATATTATAGCCCAATTCCCGATGTCCTTCGACATCTTCCTTACTTGAAAAGCCTTCTACCTGCAGACACACTGCTAACGCTAGTGTTGTTGGCAGAATTCGGCAGTTTTGCCGACCGCGGTTGCTGCAAAGCCTTCTACCTGCAGATACACTGCTAACGCCCCTTCCAATTCACGCCATCTGTTTAGGCTAGAGCAAGTCTCAGCGGAGAGTTAAAGATAACAACGCTAACATTTTATTACCTAGAGCAAGTCTGAGGTATATGTTAGTTAATGTAAGTACGAACGATGAATATGATGCGTACCTCAGCGAGAGTTAAAGATAAACAAAGCTGAGGTATAATGCTACGAGACTGACGCGTATAGTAAGAAGCCGGAGCCAACGCTACCGGAGAGACGACATATGTATTGGTGCGGAGCCAATGCTACCGGTAGGACGACGCAACTGGTGTCGAAGGTGCAAAGATGCGGATAAGTGAACAAGAAAAGGAAAGGAAGTACGAGGTTAATCCCTCGGACCGTTGTCCGTACTTCTCCTTCCAACAATCTGAACCCGAGGCTTTCCGAGGACCTAATGTCTATGGCGTTACCCGTAATCGTCAGGAAAGTTGGAGTGTTGAGTGGAATAAGTTAATCCAGATGGGGCACTTGGTAATTAGGCATCTCCCGTGCTTGTTTTCTCCACGTATGACCCTCGGGGACAAATATCTAAGGGCATCAACGTATCTTTCAACCCGCGCATTTCCATCCACGCTTCTATCTCGATCTCCTACGCTGCAGATCACCTCCTCGAGTTATCCGTTCATGCTTCCGGGTGTGGATATCCACAACCTTTGTCGTAGATAGCCTGTCTCTTGGTGCACGACATATCCGGAAGCAAGTACAGAAGCAAGGGATGACTCGGTCACCATTTCCGTCATTCCGCATACCACGACGCCTCTTGGCGAAGAAGTCTTCAACAACTATGGGCTCAAAGCGAACGACGAGTTGATCCTCGGATGTGGCTTCTCGCTCCCACAAAATCCGGATGTCAAAATTACGCTACGGCTAGGTGAGTCCTGTAACAAGTGGGCGATCGGTCGTCATACAAGCGGTGCAGAGGGACTCTGAGACGAAGTGAGACGATTGGTGGCTGAAACCCCGGAGGAGATAGGGTATGAAGAAGATTTGGAAGCAGCACAGCTGTTGTTGGAAATGGTTCAGAAGAAGTGCGATTTACTTCCCGATTTCCCGGACGAGGACGACGCTGGCATAGGCCCGGTGGTGAGACTGATGCTCAAACATTACCTAGAAGGTCACCGGGTTGCCGGGAGATTCGTTGCGGGTTTTCCTGACGTCGCTCGCTAGGGAAACATGACATTCTTACTTCATTGAAGTCACTTTGAGGAGAGACAAGAGGCCGCGATAGAGGCCGCAAGGGACGAAGGCATTAAATTAGTATTTGATGATGACTGAATATAGAGAACTTGAAATCAACTGTATTGTGGGTGTACACCTAATATGCCTACGACATATGCAGCAATATCGGCGAAGATATGTAAAAGCCAGGTCTAGAATTCGAGATAGTCTAATGTTGCGAGCATTCAGACCTCGAGTTTGTCAGGCTTCTCGTCAAGTTCCCAGTCTGAAAGATACGACAGATCAGGATCTTCATGGGGCTTAAACGTAATATTAGCTTGGTTATGAATGATACCAAATGAAATACTCACCAACGAGGAATATGCAAACAAGTCCAGATTATTCTCGCTGGGGATGAGATCATGAGACACCTCTTCCAGCATGCCCGAGACCAGACACCAAACCGTCGCAATCGGATGCTTCCACTTCAAATTCCCCCAGAAACTCAACATGATCATAAACTCCAGCGCCCACGCCAATGTAGAACTTATTCAAAGGCATTTTGTTTTAGAACATCTATGGTATGCATCATATTAGTCTGTGTTCCTGAAGTTGCTGCTGTAAATTTACCTGCCAGTGGACCACATCTCCACGGTCTTAAAATCATTATTCTGCAGGGCTACAATCCACAATCCACAGAAGGCCCAGCATAGTATGGAAAGCACAATTGCATCCTTTAGGCAAATTCTGCGGGTAGTTGGAATTCGTACTAGGACAACGGCTAGGAGCCAGGTTTCTGCCATACTGACGGCAGTAGTGACCACTCTAGTCCGAGTCCGGGAAGGGAATAATTCCATGTTCAGGAAACTGATGTACATGAGAAAGTAGCACCAGATGATAACAATTTTTTGTACTAGTGATCGTTCCTGCCATTAATATTGTGATGGGTGCGGTAATCGTAAAGAGAAGATTTAGATAGGGGTAAAATCTAAAATTCATTAATTGTTGAGCAGAACTTGAGCTTAGTAATATTCCCTCACAGGCATATGTCGGACTGTCGGACTGCAATAATGGTGATCGATGAGTGCAACGGCTCACAAAATGAAACACACACACTTAGTAGATCACTGATCGTGGGCCTGAGGGCTGGCTTTTTGCCTGCAATGGTCTGTACATGAGGGAAAGTTAGCACACAAAAAGTGGATGTTTGCGGTTTTTTCTTACAATGCGGCCTGACTCGGAGTGGCAGGAAGACAGTCGGGTGGAGTGTTGCATATGTAGATCTTGTGATCCGACAAATTCGTAGATTATCCTGGCGTCGTCATCTCTGCAGCTGGCGCCGAAGCTGAACATATGAAGTCAACTAGATGTTTTTGTTTTTGTTCGTCCACAATATACCGTCGGCTATAGGTCGGCACATTTGTAAATCCTCCGATACTAAATTTCCCTATGCTCAGTGCTCACATGCAATTTTTATGATTGGACATCCCAAACCTCAAATTGCTTCCCCACACACGACTTGACTGCGAGCTTCCTAGAGTCTGGGGAGAATCGAACTGCACCCATCCAACTAACGCTCTTGAATGGATCAGCCCTGAGTTTGCCAGTGTCCAAGTTCCATATCCGCGCTGTAGAGTCGCGTACCCCGCTCGCCAGCCGCTAGCGTGCTGTCCGCAGAGATATTAATGGAAGGTGATCATCCGTGAGTGGCCTTCGACTTTTTTCACAATCCCCGTCTCAACCTCACAGGTTTTTAGCACCCCACCATCGCCACCAGTGACATCCATCGACCTATCCCTTGATACCTCACCACCAATAGCCTCCTTCTCGCAAACATTCAGCACTTCCTCAATCTCCTTGTCCGCCTTCAGATCCCACTGATGAATGGTCTTGTCATCAGATCCGCTGATCATCCGCTGGCCATCTGGGAAATAGGATATAGATCCAATATACTCTCCATGACCCTGCAAGTCATTGATGGTGTCAGATTCGATTTATACCTGGCTACCTTCGTCAATGCGGAAGCCATGGCTGTGTCTCTGAACGAAACCGTGAAGTAGCCAAGTACAGGCAGGGTATTCTTTAGCTACGTTCAATGGTGCGAAAGTGAGGTCTACTGATGTCAGTATGCTGTATATTGACGTTTGGTAGCGGTTCCGAAGATGGGCTCCCTGGTTGCTGAAACTGAGGATAGCGTATTGTTTACAACTTGAACAAGAGCGTCCTCTGTTAAAGTTCAGGTGTGTCAGTACTAAAATGTAGTGAAGAATGTGACCTGACGAAACTGGGAATCGGCCCTTCAGTGCGTACGATAGGATTGTGGAGAGGTCCCAAAGAGATTCCAGGCCTGATTTTTGTGAGTACCTATCAAACCCAAAACGCAATACTACATTGGGGCGAAATAAAGGTCACAGCTCGACAAATCTGTTCTGTAACATTCAGTTGTCGACTACATAAGAAGGCAAAAGATCTCGGATGGCATAGTAGTGCCAGCCGAGTGTGTCGAAGCCACCGGCAAGCGAGATCACCCTTATTCCACAGGCGCTCGCTCTAACTCCCTTTGCAACAATGCAAGGTCTAGAGATGTGGATGGCTGGTGTTTTCCCCAAGATCCGCTATGAGAAACTATAATAGCAAGGTGTGTCTGTTGTTTACCTGTGGTTTGCGAAGCGTCGTGATTTAAATAGGGATGCGAGGGTTGGCAGAACGCTAGTTTTCCTGCTTCTAATCACCATCTCCAACATCTAAACCTCCTTCGTGTTAATATGCAAACTTTCAACTCAAACACCGATTCACCTGCGGTCTCATATACCCCGCAGAACATTGTAAGTGCTTGGTTTTGGAGGTATTGGCGTCTGAATATAAGAATAAGCGTCCATTTCAGCGGTCGGATGTAGTCATGCACGACGTCTCAGGCCAAAATGGTGTTAGCTATCGTCACCGGCAACTCGTCGGAGGGAAGGCCAAGATTTTGCAGTCCAACAGTTCACACAAGAGATTTTCATCTGCTATTTGGCGCCTACCCACGGAAATCCTCGCCCAAATCTTCCTTTACTGCATACCAGAAGACGGAAACTGGGCGCCCGCGCCATATCTGGCCCCGATGTTGTTAACCACAGTATGTCGACGATGGAGGGAGGTTGCTGTGGACATGCCGAGTCTATGGCGCAGGCTGGGATTGGAAGTCGGGAACGGCGACTGGCAGCAGAGAGCTTTCTGCTATGACTCCTACCTCAAGCGATCACAAGGACGTCAGCTATCTTCGACGCTCGAGTGTCATAACAATGACTGGACGGAGCTACGAAGCCTGCTCCAGCCATATGTCGATCAAATATCGTCTATATCTCTTTGTTTTTTCTCCGGTGCCGGCTCCTTGGTAATGGCGGACTTCCGCAGACTTGAGGAGTTGGTTATATATACGGACGGTTCTGATCCTGTACTAGCTGTCGCGCAATTGCCGCTCAGCATGCGCAGTCTCAAGTTGATGGACCTGTGGTTTAACTTCAGGTTGTTATCTGGCTTCAATCCTCTCGCATGGGCCAGTCTCACAAATCTTGAAATCGTGGTAGACGGACTAGATTCGTTCCACCGTTTGCTCTGCCTATGTCCCAACCTCTCGTCCTTGACGATGATTGGAATCTTCACGGCGATCGAGACCTCGGAAACATTGGCGCATGCCAATCTTCAATCCCTGCGCATATCCGGACATTTACGGTTGGACTGGATCGGACATCTTGGGTTATTCAATGCCGTCACGCTCCACAATCTATGCGAGATCAAGGTTCGCAATATAGGACAATGGTCTCACGAAGAATTCAAGGCGTTTTTGACACGGTCACAGTGTCCTCTGGGAAGCCTGACCTTTGGCGGTGGAGTGATGACAACGGATCAGCAGCTAGCAGAATATGTTACCCTTTTCCCTTGCCTCGAATTGATGACAGATCCTATGCTTTCAAGGTTTTACTGTTAACTTAGATAGATGGTCGCTACTATGTACATGTGTCACGAAATGAATGATGATATCGGGTTTGCGCTACACCCTATACTTGTCAGTGCCGCGTCACAGGCGGGTCACAGGCGTGTCACGACAGGATCGCGTCCAAATTGCTACACCCCTCCGCCATGACGGTCGTCTCGGACCACACCATGAACCGTGTTATTGAATAGCAAAGTACCAGTGCTGGCAACCACTACAGAAGTAGCTTCATGGCAAAATGGTTCCAAGCGGCAAGCCATAGCTTGTCCAACATTGAATTTGATTATTACACTTTACAAAGACCCAGCGCCGCCTGAAATAAGGGTTCACCATCCGTTCTCTTTCTCTTTCACCCACAAGCTAGGAACAACTTCCTTCTGTTATGGTCTGCCCAGGGGTAACTACCCACAAACGCTCGACGTAGGCACTCCCATTGCTTTCTACCATCTTCAGGCAACTTTCGGGCCCTGTTCAAGTTCAACCACGCTCAATCCATACGACGACCGTGTCGCATCGACATGCAGTCATGATGACATTCCCACTTTCGTTGGATTCGGACTTTTGGAAGAAAGAAGATTACAAGGGAGAAGTCAGGACTCAGCCAATTGAAGTCGTGTTTCACGATGGATGAATACTTCAGTGCTTCTGAAACGAGGACATGGGTACGAAAATACCTCGCTGAAACCATGGAATGACTATTGTAATCTGTTGTATTACAAGTCCTTCTCTGTTCCAATCGTTCTGGCCCCCCGCCCGTGTGTTCAAGGCGACTATGACTGGGGAGACAAAATACTAACGTTCGGCTGAAGCCCTAGCATATAGATGCGATTCGCATTTTCAAAAAGTGCCATCTTCACAATGGATACCGCCTGGTCTTCCGTGAGGTCTCCTTTGCTGACGAAGCCCGCTAGGACCTGGAGAATCAAGGTTCATATCTGGAGGATTCACCTCTAAGGAAATATACTGATTACCTCGTACATCACCTGGCGAGCTTGGGCAGTGGCAAGGTAGAACCTTTCCGGCCACCACGCCGCATCAGCTGTGGAACGGTAAGTGGTGTGTGCGGTAACAGATGGACTGCTAACGAACTGGACCACAAGATCTTATTGGTAGGCGCCAACTCAAGCACTTGACGTACCACAGTACGTTGGCCGTCGGCGGAGATAAAGGGGAAAATCTCTCCGAAGTCGAGATAAACGTTCTTGTACACGGACGTGAGGTAGCCAGCGTCTCTCGTGTAAGGATAGCTGGAATGCAGAAGAACAAATATGGTTTCTGGGAAGGCCTTGATGATAGGCTGCATATGCGCCGGAGAAGACTTTGTCAGCGTGATGTCATTGTCTCCGAGACCTTCAGGCGGATAAGCGTCACATAATGCGACTTGGGCCGTTGTTTTGCAACGCACCTGTGTGGAACTGGACTTTCGACGACGTGAGTGGGAAGGCGTTGCGCGGAACGGAACGAACGCTTACTAGGTTTCTTGCATTTGCCTGCGATATCGAGGACTATCTTGACTAGGTGATCGTTCAAAGCTTTGTGCTCGAAGCGAATGGAACCCTTTTCCTTGAACTGCTCGGTTACAGATGCTAAGCACTCGTAGAGTTCATCTGCGCTGCATGGTGCGGGGTCGACATCCAGACCGGTTCTATCGCATAAGTGAGTTGAGCTGATCATCGATCCAGGTCATGATATAACTAACCTGTAGCAAGCGACAGACTTATACCCTACCACATGATCATCTACGGCAGTGTCAACCATGTAGCTGGTGAACTCCTTCAGGAACGTGTCGCAGAGAATATCAATCGAAAGAGACGAGTTGACATTTGCGGCGAGGATGTCTTGTAAGATGTTCTAAGCATCGGAGCTGAGCGTTTCCTAAAGATAGAGATGGTGATACCTTACCTGGCCCTCCACTTCTAATCTCACAATCCGCTTCGATGGACTTACGGTGTACTGGTCGTGCCAATTCACTTCTTCAGCCATTTCTGCGACTCCACCTAAGCCATCGTCGAACAATATACACTGAATTCCCGTGGGCTCCATGCAGAGTTTACACAACTCTGCATAATCGAACTCGAGCCTCTTCTTTTTGACGCCTTCCCAGGTAGCATTGTCACCTGTCAATCCAAAGAGCTGAGATAACTGGGCTGCTGCACGCAAGCAGGGAAGAGTGTAAACGGCGTCGTTTAAGGCGTCGCCATGGGCTTCAGATATGAGTACTTCGTATTGGATGGCGTCGCGGTGCTTAGATTTCAGGAATGGGTGGGCGTGGTTATCGATGATGGGGTACCCAAAGGAGGCTTTGGCTAGTTCTCTGTACATTGGTCCCATGAAACTTAGATGAGATGATGATGATGATATGATGATACAGAGTGCTCGGAAGCAATTCGTATCTAGGGGCTGAACCTGGAATATTAATAAACGACTCATCGATATCTTATCAGATCAAACAAATACAAAGCTACTTCCGCTTTTCTTCATCCACACGACCAGTAACTGTTGCCATGCCTGTGACAGTCAAGGATTTGGAACGGGCCATTCGAGCTGCATTCCCCGTGTCCCATCTCAATATCGAAGATCAATCGAGTGGGTGTGGGTCCAGCTATGCAATTCTCCTGGTTAGTGAGGTACGTGTTCGAAATGAGCTGAAGCTGCTCATAGTCAATGTGAAACGGAATCATTACATAGGCCTTCGAGGGAAAGAGTACTCTTGCAAGGCATAGATTAAGTGAGAGAGTCTCAGCATAACGTTCATCATGATACGGGGATGCTCATTGTCTGACAGTCAACCAGGCATTGAAGGAAGAAATATCACAACTGCACGCGTTTTCTCAGGTGGGCTTGGGAACTTATTCGTGTTGGAACGCTACTTTGGTTGATCGACCTTCTTTACAGAAATCCTTCACTCCAGCGCAATACGCTGTGCATCAAGCGAAAAGTGGTTGACCGATGGAGTTCTTATGCAACAGCACAGTAGTGGTGTTTCGCCGGAAATTAGACGGATGACAACTGGCATGTTTTTTTAGTTCAAGTGGGGGATAGGCCGGTAATACTGAAATCAACGCTCCAAGCGTAGCCTTCAGATCCAGTGTGATGTGAACGTGGTCTTTAAGGTGGACAATAGAGGCGGTTGCTCCTGCCTAGACCTTTGCCACTGTCCGAGTGCAATGGCTGGCATTCAAGTTTGATCAGTTGTTTCCACAGACCACCGGCACCATTCTACGCCATTCAGATGATTCACATGTCAAGACCATGGTCACACAACTGTGTCCCCTCACGTGACCTTGTGGAGGCCTTGACTTTGTCAATTGAAAATATTATGGTTGTGGATCAATGTTAATGGCCCTGCTTTGGCCAGTGCCTTAAACCACTGTCAGTGTGGTACGTTCCCGTTTCGGTGTGGTTCGGTAAACATCATCCACAGGGAAGTTTCAAGCAAAACAATAGTTTTTCGCCCTGCCACTAACAGAGGTATAAAGATGCTCGCAATCATGATGGACAGCAGAACTCCCAACTCCAACTCCCAACTCCCAACACACAACTCTCATCTTCTTCAGCGTATCTTTTGATCTACCATTCTCACTATGTCAGAAGACACTTACATCGATCTCGACGCCCTTTTGGAAGAGCTTCGGAATTTGCCACCTCCCACCGAAACATACGCATTCTTTACGGAAACCGAGCCTGGAATAGCATTCCTTGACGACCAGCTATACGGAATTTTCAATGGGTTTTTGGCCCAGTTCTTCACGCCAGACATAACAACATTTGCCTCCACTTGCGATAGCCTAATCCCTGTGCTTGACCTGGCGCTACTTACCGCGAAAAATCGTCAGCTGGTATGCTTCATCTCAAGTCATTTTCAAGTTGACGCGCTGGCTTACAAAAATCATAGGTCTCAGATATCTTGGAGGTATGGGTTTTATTTTAGCGTACTAATACGTGTTAAATATTGATTCCGTGGTGGTATACCAGCTTGCCGACGTAATGTTCGATAAATTTGTGAGCGTCTCTCTGACGCTCCAGCAGTGCTTGGACCCACAGCACATTGTGCCGACGCATTCGATGGTCCGAACGCGCTTGCTTGACATCATTAACCAATGTCTCGCGTCTCCGCACGACATAAGTGACATCCGCTGTATGTATCCAGTTCGTTCTCGACTATGCGTGCATGTCTCATGATGCCCACTTCAGCTGAACTCCAGACTCTGCAATCGAAGATTCAAGAGGATCAGGCGAAAGCCGACTTGTTTTCTTGCGATACCCAGTGGATTAATGATCTATCGGAATTATGGCCTGAGTTCAAAGCCTTGAACTCGTGTCTGACCGAAGATATTCCAGCTGCGACGTTGGAAATAGTTGCTCAGGGATGCACGTCTACTGGTCCCACTGAGGTTTTGCCAACCACAACTGCACAACTCAGACGGAACTCGTCTATGATTATGGACAACCTGCGAGCATCCAAGTCGACTCGTCCTCTGGGAGCATCTCAATCTTTATCTGCCCTACCTACATCAGCTTCATGCCACATCAATGGTATCCCTAAGCGAGGCGCCTCTATTTCCCGCACTCAATCACTTTCCGCGATGCTTCCTGCTCAAGCTCAAGCTCGTGTGCTGGTCGCACTTGGGACGGTGACTGAAGAAGAGGAGGAAGAGGACTGAGGTTATATTTGTATCGCATCCATTGGTCTCGGCATAGTCGCAGCATATCACGCAAATATGTCTGTACTTGTAGCATCCCAAATATTAAAACTGTTCTCGAACATTCATAGGGTAGCACATATTGGGGTTCTGAAAAGCTTGCATTTGGACCTGCCGGTCATTTATAATTACCCAGAGGTGACAGTCGTGCCTTCAAGTTGGACGACCAGAAGCGGCCAATGATTTTGAACATTGTCGTCTGAGGTCAGTAGACTTTTGTTAGGAAGTTCGATGGGGGGTCGGAGACAGTACACAACAATAGCGGTCAAACTATATTTTTGCAGTACAATGTGTACTAAGTACTCGGAGTACCCCCAACCCCGCATGCAGACCTTAACAATGTTTGACCATGTTTGGTGTTATTGAAAACAGAAGGTTTTGATCAACAAAGTTGATCTCAGTGACTAGCCTTAGTACATAACCACCTGATCACTGAGAGCAGCACACATATACGACATTTAAGTAGAATCATACATCCAGTGGACATCCAGCAAATCCTTATGAACAACCAAGTTTCAAGCTCTACATCTCCTCGTGAGTTGGTCATTCTATTCTAACTGTCGAACTACAGCGAGGCTACGAAATGCTGATCGACCTGAAGCTGAAGGAACCCAGTTTGAGTCAGCCCACCTCCAAAGTGCTCCCAAATTATCAGAAGAGATAGGTACGTAGTGCTGCTGACTAGCAGCACGGTGTAACAATCCTTTGGTAGATACCTATGACGGGGCACACAGATCTCAATTCTATGAATTGGGCCAGGTTGGTCGCTAGTCGATGCGCTGCGGACGCTATTGATACAGCTCCCTTATTAGAAATTGTTAGAGGAGAGTATGGGTCCAAATCGGCCTTTGATATCTCCACCGACGACAATGTATGAGCTCCGGGGAGAGTACACTGGCGCCCCATCTTTTGTGGCGCAGATCGACAGCTTGATCAATCAAGGTTATACAAAGATTATTCGTACTAAAGGTAGTATATCAATGAAGCCAGGTACTCGCACAACCTGATGCGAACATTTACACTAGGTGATGGAAATTGCTTCTACCGAGGTGAAGTCAAATCTACAACTTCTGCCTTTTTGCATACTCACGATGTCATATTATAAGCTCTTGCATACGCATACCTCAGCAGCCTCGTTGATTCGCCAAATCTCGTCTATTCTGCAAAATCTGTAATAGAATCAGGCTCCAGAATGATGGAAAGAAATTTCATGGACGCAGATATCATTTCGACTTTCTGTGAACCCCTTATGGATCTAGTAGATGCCGTTGGAAACATCGACCCTAATCAAGTGTTGACGCATGACCATTTACTTTCTGCTTTCCTGGAGGACGAAAGTAAGTTTCTCGTGTACGACCTTCCTCCCTGCAGCTGACACGCTCTAGCGTCAAACTGCATTGTCACGTACTTGCGGCTTTTAACCGCAGCCCAAATCCAATCCGCGAGCGATGATTATGCTGGCTTTCTCTTCGACGATTCAGGAGAGCCATTGGAACCTACCGAATTCTGTCGGCAATATGTCGACCCACTTGGGAAAGAAGCAGGTCACTATACTGAGTTGTAGTCACATTGATTTCAAGTTGATGTCATTCGATAGATCACGTTCAGGTGGCGGCCTTGTGTCGGGCACTCAAACTGCACATCAGGATTGCATATCTTGATGGTCATTCTCCGGATGGCCAAGCTCACTTCCAAGACATCACACCGCCAGACGGCGGAAAGAACAAACCGTTGATTCTCATCTATCGGTATGTCTACGATGGAATTTTGGTTATCACAAGCTGATATTTAGTAGCCCTGGCCATTACGATGTTTTGATAAAGACGAACTGATTCGATGCAGTATGACTCTACTAGTGCAAATATTCCCTACCTATCGGTGTGGCATGGCCGCATCTCCAACCTACTATGAGTCTGACATACCTATATATCCTATGCGCATCCAAGTGATTTGGCCGACATTCCTGATTTCTACATACTTGTGTCAGTGGTATGTCACGCGTAGTCAAATTGTTGGCGAATATATGATGATATGGTTTGATCATGTGTGTTTCAATTGCACGACATCATTGAATGGCCTGCCCCGAAGTACCACCCGCGACTTCCACACAACCCAGCTCGATCTCAAGAGTGTGTGTAATCAAGTGCATTTGGGTGTAAGTAATACGTGTGGAAAAGAGAAATCCCTACCAGCCATAGAAAGAAGTCTGCCACTATTTCCCACAGTTTTGAGCTAGTCTTCCGGTGTGCAACCATTGAATCGATCAGTCAATCACCGACATCTTTAGTTCTCTTCTTACAAAGTTGAAGAGAATATCGACCATGAAGCGCGAGATGTTCCAAGCACCATACCCACCTTATGATCCAACGGATACATCTGGGTGAGTTAACCCTTAGTACTTATGCACGGCATGAGAAGAAGGCTGATGGGCCTAATCATCCAGATTCTCGTGAGTCTCCTTTCGCTCGCGATCCGAGAGGTTTGTGGTTGACTGGCTGTCCATCAAGATATGACACAGTAGTGAAGAGGTGGCCCATCATCTTGACAAACATCATCGATCATGTGCATCGTCTTCTCCATGACATGACTTTAGAAGCCCAACAAATCCGTGATTTGGACGTTTCTAAGGCAGAAGAACTATCTAAGAAAACAACAGAGGGGCAGGAAATTATCTCGGAAATAAGCCGTTTGAAGTATCGTATGGCAAGGGACCACGAACTCGAGTGGGTAGAACATGACTTCATCTTTCCTTGACTCTATCAATATGCTGATAATATGACACAGAAACATTATTCAGGATGGGGACATTCTCGTTGCCGAATATAATGCGGAACTTGAGAGTCTGAAACAAGCGTCCCGCAACACTTGGTTCAGTGCACCATGGTTGTACGCAGAGTAGGTTAGATCTGCCCCATAAACTTCAAATCACTGAATTTTACGTGCAGATGCTACTTGTATGTCACTTCGAACAGGAGTTACTAATATACATGCTTAGACACGCATAGATACCGTCTCATCCGCGCGTATTTTAACCAAAAAGCATACTGGCGCGGATTTGACCCGTTTTTCTACCCAAAAGGAGGAAATGTTCAAAAACAGCGGGGCAGCTATCTATCGTATGTTCGACTAGGCCCTGGTTTTCTCGGGTATCACTGACATGATGTGCTTTTGCTAGAAATCGCAACCACTATGCACGAATTAGAGAGTGAGAAGGTTAAACTTCAAGGAGATCCCGATAAACTTGAAGTATTATTTAAGGAGATGATCCAGATGTGCCTTTGGTTGGTCTACATTTTCGTTTTCGTGACGTTATAATAGACTCTCGATCTAGGGGCAATGCAACAGCAAGTCTGCCGTGAGGCTCTTTTTCGCAGATCGTTGACATCGATATATGTAGGATCTTTCCCTCTTGACGCACCTCTCGCCGTCGGACATAGAGCACTTGCAGACGGTCGGTAAAGAGGCTCAGGAAGCGAGGTCAGACTTCATTCTTAAGGATGACCAAGGTGCTGTTTGGAGTTACATCAAGACTCTGGCCAATCAAGGAAAGCGTTTGGACTTCGTGCTAGACAATGGTACTTTTCGGCACCTTTCGCTACTCTAGTGTCTGATTATTTGTTATGAACAGCTGGTTTTGAGGTTCGTTATTTATCGTCTCTGCAAGCATATTGCTAACCTCGAAATACAGTTATTTACAGATTTCGTGTTTGCGGACTTTTTGGTCACTTACACTCCGTACTTCTCTCAAGTCGTGTTTCAGTACGTCGTCGTGAGATTCTCACTTCAAAGCGATCACGACCTCTGACTATATTCACAAGCCCGAAGCTGTTCCCATGGTTTGTTTCTGATGTCACCCCTACCGACTTTGCGAACACTATTTCGTCTTTACTTTCTGCCACGTTCTTTCCACCAAACTCCACGACTAGTCCAGATTCTGTTGCCTACTTACAACAGATGGTCACTCGATGGAAAAATTATATGGATAAGGGCATTTTCACTCTTGCCACAGACATTACCAATGGACAGAAAATGACGGAGTTTTGGAATGGTCCGTGGCCTTACTGGAACATGAACGAACTAGCACCGGAGTTAGGGCAGTGGCTGAGTGGTTCTGGGTTAGTTATTTTCAAGGTGAGTAGCATTGCCAACTTCCAAAGGCTTAGCATTCAAAATATGCACGTCTTAGGGGGATCTCAAGTGAGTATATCCATTACTATGCTGATCTCTAGACCTGAATTCTGAATGCTCTGCCAAAGCTACCGCAAGTGAGCGTGTTTTTGAGTTTTGCTAATATCTGTGACATCGTTACGACCCGACGTTAGACTTGCAGGTGATGTTAAGTGGCCTGTGTCCACTCCGTTTCCAACTGCGATCGGTCGGTAACCCATAAATACTTTTCGTCGTTGCTTAAGAATGATATTTGGCAGGCCCACTGGCAGGATCGTTTCCGCTTCTCAGCCTTCGTACGAATAAGGCTGACGTGGCAGTGGGCATAGATGAGAAAGTAGCAGAGAATCTCGATAACAAAGGCGAAAAGTGGAGAGTAAGTGGGAAGTGAGTTACGCAACTTTGAATCATTGACTGGATGCTGAGCTATATTCTGCAGGTATGCTTTGGTGAGCTTTTTGCCAGGAAGAATTATTCAGTAGACTGGCACAGTGTTTTTCGTCAGAGCTATCGATTTCATAGGCTGAATATGTGGTTCCACAGCTGTACTTAGAGTCTTAGATCTTAGAATTTACATTCCAATGTATCATGATTCATGACGCGACAGTAGATCTCAGGCTCCGGTACCCGGCAACATTTTAAGCCGAAGCTTTTCTCTGTTCGGCTTGCTGTTCTGAATGTACTACTTAGTACGGTACTTACTCAAGGGGAAGGTTTTGGATCCACGGATGCTTCTAACTTCTGACGTTCTGAAGATCTTTTAACCCATTGGTCGAGCATTTGGAAGTATGTTTGCACTCCGTTTGCTCAAACGACGGTGTCTTCACAGTAGATCACTCAAATATGTCCTCGCCCCTTCTCAGCGGTGGATATTCTCTTCTCCAACGCAGCTGGGGAAGACAATCGATGGAACGACTACCCCAATAGAACTCAAGGCCGCCACTGAAACGCAGGATATCAAAGCGCTAGATAATCTTCTCAAAGCCGTCAGTCAGTATCAAATCGAGTGTTTTGACGATATTGCTAATCTCGAGTTGGCGGCTTTGCAGGCGAGAAGGCCAATCCTGCTTACCACAAGTACGGGTCATATTGAAAGGCGGCAAACAGAGCTAATCACAATCTAGTATTATGCCAATGAGGACACCAATCCTGTGGTCAGAGGCACTCTTGAATGCCGCCTCGACGTCGAAATCTTCTGAGAGTCATCCCGCAGAAGCTCCTGCACCCGAACAACCGCTTCCTCCACGGTACATGCACGATACATACGCCGAAATCCTTCTTCCGTTTGCGTCGTCTCCGGAGTTATTTGAGCGATATACTAACGCATGGGGTGGACTTCGGACTGGCATGCTTATGGAGCACCTTGACTCACTGGCTGGATCGATATCTTACAAGCATATGTTGGGACCAGACGTAGAAACGCTCGGTCGTATACGTGAAAGAGGCTTTTACATTGTCACCGCTTCTGTTGATAGGTTAGTAGATGTCAAGGTGAAGTTAAACTGCGCCCTAAAACTTGGCCCAGACTGGACATTCTCGCCCCTCTCTCGCCTGTCAGGGATATCCGCCTGAGCGGCATAGTTATCTACACCGGGACCAGTTCGATGGAGGTGGCTGTAAAGATGGAAGCTCTCGGTGCAAGCGGCGTGGAAGATACTCTGCTACTTGGTCAGTAAATCACCGCTCGAGTCGGAGCTTTGGCTTGAGAAGCACCGTTCCTACAGGTCGATTCTCTATGGTATGCAGGGACGCCCGAACTCACAAAGCTCGGCCGGTAAACCCACTCATACTTGGTTCGCCCGAAGAGACTGCATTATATTCTATGGGCGAAAGTGCGTCCCGGTCTCTCACATTTCATTGGATCCGCTGAGGACAAGTAGATGCAAAGAAGCGCAGACAATCGTTGGCCCTTCGCTCTCTTTCTAGGGTACCTCCCAGTTCTACTGAAGCAGAAGAATTGCACACGATGTACTTGCAATACGGACAAGACGGTGGTCTGTCCAACTACGAACGTGTTTGGATGGGCGAGACACATTTAGAGAAGACCATGCTTATGTTTCCTCAAGAGCGCAAGTTAGTTTTCATTCGGCTTTGTCTTCATATGGCTTTGATGACATGTTTGAAGTGTCCACCAGAAAGTCTTCGGAGGTAACTATTTTGAACTATGCCTTGCACAATACTGATAGTCTTGCGAAGGCTATCTCATGCGACTTGCTTATGAGGTGTTTTGACCAGTGATGCTGTTAGCCACGTCACTAATATACTTTCAGCTTGGTTTCGCGAATGCATCACTCTTCACACGTTCGCACGTAACATTCATGTCACTGGACAGTATCTCTTTCGCCAAACCCGTTCCCATAGGATCTATTTTGCGACTGACCTCGCAAGTTCTTCACACTACCCCTCCCGGGGAGTTCCCTGGTGTAGTGGTACATTTCAAATCTAATGTTCTTGCCGTTCGCTCCTAATCCCTGTTTGTCTTTCAGCATGTTGGGGTCCAGGCTAATGTTGTCGATGTGCGGACTGGGCACGAGCAGACTACCAATGATTTCCGTTTCACTTGGTATCCGGACGATGGTGGAGCGGTCGTTAGACAAGTCGTCCCGAAGACCTATCAAGGTATGGGCGAGCGCATTTCAAATGAATTCTTTGAATGATAAATTGTGGAATGACAGAGGCGATGCTTTGGTTGGAAGGGAAACGAGCACTTGAGATAGGTGATCAAATCAGGGGAGAAAGAAACAAGAAACCAAGCGCCTAGTGGCTATAGTGATTGACGTTCATGAGAGCAGTCCCCTAGATTCACCCTGCTACGACGACTGGGAATATTATTTCGTGCCATTTCAAAGGGAATGAAATGAGTTGATTCGCTCGAACTCCAGGGTAACCGACCATCGACGATCTCTTGTAGAGCACAGGTTGTGATATGCACATTGGAATTTGCCAGGAACCACTATAAACCCACAACGTTGTAATTTATCCTAGGGCGAGGATGAGACTTGACATTATTTTCCGCTTGCCGCTCCTCTGGCGGCATAGTTAGAGAGCCGAAAACCGGAATCTCAGGAGGTATGAAGTACGAATGTACTAAAAATGACTTCAAATCATGAAGGGATGACAATAGTGTATAGCGAACCTGGGACTGTGCGTGCATTGAACATTTTAGGGAATAGGTTTGATGTGATATCTCTGAGACCAATATTTGATGCACAATGGGAGGAGAAGTTGGGGCGTGGCTCAAGTGGCCCGATACATCTGGTAGAAGTACAGTGATCTCAGCGTTTGTCAAGTGGGCCGATATGGGGTTTCGAGGGATCAGGTAATTTGGTACCCATATACTCGCAGACGTATCCATTCATCGCCAAACGCGACCTCAATTGGCCTCCTGAGTCCTCCCTCGCAGCCTTTATCGGATATCTTCCAAAAGTTCGATCTCAATGAAACGAGAATGTCATCACGGCTGCAGTTCGACTCGCCACGACACGCAATCAGCGAGAATAGATATGACACGATGTTGGATGGATTGAACACAATTGCAGAGGGTCTGAAAATCGCCTGACACGGATTAGATTGCGGAAAGCAATGGTCGCACTCATGTAGAGTGTGTATGTCGAACGCTTGTGGGTGAAAAAGACAGCGAATGGATGGTGCACCATTGAAATTGCGATGGGAAGTGAACGTACTTCCTGTATGTAATAATCGAATCAAAATACTGATCAAGTTACGGCTCAAGAGCTCGCCTCGAGTTAATTGTTGAAACATTAAGACCTCTTATCATAAGCCAATTTAGTGGTCTCGATTCTTGCGAACACATTATGTCATCTGAATCCGCACATGACATCGTTTGCTTCTGGATTTTACCCCTATCCAAATCTTCAATGGGCCTCTTTATCACAACGGGGAAAACCTCAGTACGCAGAGTACGACAAGCTATCTGCAGATGGATTTTCTTTATCTTTGAAATCAATTGCATCAACTCGTATTTCAGGTTGTGCCCTTCCTGGACTGGAGTGCTCATTGTTGTCAGTATGGCAGCAACCTGGCTTTTCGCAGTTGCCCTAGTACGAAATCCAGCTACCCGCAGAATTTGCCTAAAGGATGCACGCAACATTTCCCGATTATGCTGGGTGTTCTGTGCATTGTGGGAGGCAGCCTTATGGTATTATGACAGTGAGTTCGTGGAGACGTGGTCAGGTAAGTTTGCAGCGGTAACTTTAGGAATATTAATACCAAATAATATCATGCGCACCGTAGATGTTCCAAAAAAATTTGTCATGTACTGGGGTGCTACATTGGCATGGGCACTGTCGTTTATGATTATGTTGAGTTTCTGGGGCGATTTGAAGTGGAAACGTCCGATCCCCATGGTTTGGTCTCTGGTCAAGGGTGGATCGAAACGGGTGTCCGATCATCTCATCTCCAGCGAGAATAATATGGAGTTGTTTGCATATTCCTCATTGGTAGGCATTTCATTCGGTATTCATGAACACGCTAATATTGCATTTAAGCCGCAAAAAAATCCTGATTTGTCGCATCTTTCAGACTTGCGACTTGATGAGAAACCATCCAACTTCTTCGAGGTCTAAACGGTGAACGTTCAGCACTGGACCATCTCTTCTGTACCTGTCTCTTACATATCTTTGCTCGATATCGCTACATGTCATAGGCACCTGGACCTGCACCCGCAATAAAAGTTCTCCATATTCATTCATCATCAAACACTAATTCAATGCCTTCATCCCTTGCGGCCTCTACTGCGGCCTCTTGTCTCTTCTCAAAGTGCAACTTCAATGAAGTAAGAATGTCACGTTGCCCTAGCAAACAACGTCAAAAAACTTCGCAATAAATTTCCCCGACGACCCACCTTCTAGGTAATGTTTGAGCATCAGTCTCACCGCCGGGCGTATGCCCTCGTTCTCGTCTGGAAAATCGGGAAGTAAATCGCACTTCTTCTGAACCATTTCCAACAACAACTGTGCTGCTTCTAAATCGTCTTCATACCCTATCTCCTCCGGGGTTTCAGCCACCAATCGCCTCACTTCATTCCAGAGTCCTTCCACACCGCTTGCAAGACGACCAATTACCCACTTGTTGGAGGACCCACCAAGCTGTAGCGTAATTTTGTCATCCGGGTTTTGTGGGAGCGAGAAGCCATATCCAAGGATCAGTTCGTCGTTCGCTTTGAGCCCATAGTTATTGAAGACTTCTTCGCCATGAGGCGTCTTGGTATGCGAAATGATAGAAATGGTGGCCGAGTCATCCCTTGCCTCCGTACTTCCTTCCGGATATGATGTGCACCAAGAAACAGGCTGTCCACGAGAATGGTTGAGGATATCCACACCCGGAAGCATGAACGGATAGCTTGAGGAGGTGGTCTGCAGCGTAGGAGATCGAGATAGAAGCGTGGATGGAAATGCGCGGGTTGAAAGATACGTCGATGCTATTAGATATTTATCCCTGGTCTAGTTTGAGTAGAGTACGTGGAGAAAACAAGTATGGGAGACACGTACCAAGTGTATCTTTCAGCCCAATCCGCATTAACGGCGTGGATAAAGGTTCGACATTTATTCCACTCAGCACTCCAGCTTTCCTGACGATCAAGGGTGGCGCCGTAGATGTTAGTTCCTCGGAAGGCTTCGAGTTCAGATGGCGTGAATTGAAGGGGCGTTAGCAGCGCGTCCGCAGGTGGAAGGCTTTTCAAGTAAGGAAGATGTCGAAGGACATCAGGAATTGGGCTATAATGTATGATCATCAAATACCCACGCAGAGAGACGAAATTAGTTTAACGCGCCTTGAATCGGGGAAGATCCAGTGTAAGCATATATAAGTGCAAATAAGCTGCCTTTCCGACCACGATTGCAGGTCAACGAGAGTCGAATCGCCGAATAGCACTGTCAGAGCATGCAGAGAACACTCCAGGTCGATGGCCAGTGAAAATGGGCAAGATACGATCGTAGTGTCAGCATCGATAGTGTCTTGCGCGATGGCAGAGAGTCCGAATTTGCCTGACGGTGAGAGTAAACGGTGGAAGGCATACAGAATGTCTACGTGTTAGATCGAGCACCTTGGGACAAAGAGACGAACGGGTGAATAAAACCGCCACAAGTAGTGAGCCATCGTCTGAGCTCGGTAGTGCTGCTGGGCTCCATGGTTGATTTGCTAAAGTTGAATCTGATCAACTTGTACAATTGACCGTGACAATATTACACAATCAACGCTGAGCGTGGTTGAGAAATACCCTTAACTGATAAGAAGTTATTACGTAGGGCTGAGTTGCTTTCAATAGCCTTTCTTGTCTCCGGTTGTGTTCAACACTCATATGGATGCATGATCTTCCTATAATTTCAACGACGTTAACCAAAAATTTCGTCTGTGCCGTCTTTTTCCATGTCGCTCGAGTAATAGAATGCAGGTATATTCAAGGTACATTGGCTGTCAGAGCTCACGCGGCCGACCTCCTTGTTATCTCCGCTGAACTCTCATGCATGACAGATTTGTCTACAGTTCTTGTCAGTCTACACCACAACGTCGCAGTCAAACTATAGTTTTCCCGACTTGCTTTTTCGTATGCTACTCCCTTCGGCACAACAACCCAGCTACTGCTCTCAATCAACTTCAAGTTATTCACCATGCCGCTTAGATTCATTCGTACGAAAAAGCTAGGGATTGATGTCGACCCTTTGCAAGCAGCGATCGCTACAACGGCTTTCGCCAGGGATCTCATGACAACCATGCAGTTTCCTCCAGCCGCTGCTGCTGTCTCAGTTTTGCTACTCATCTTGCAAACTATCCAGGCGAGTGGACGCTTGAAATATACATGTCTGCGCGTGTTCCGACCTGTGTTCGCCTTCATGTAGAACATTCAAGTCAACAAGTCTGGTTGTGATCGCTTGGCGCGTCGCGCTGCACAAATACTGATTGACATCAATGAACAAATGCGTGGACGATACCACGATGCTCCAGAAGCGCTTCTCAGGAATTTGGATAGGTTTGAAAGGTACACCTGGCTGTTATCTGTAAAACGATTCTTGAACGATCGCTTATTCTCAACTCTTCACAGTACTCTGATTTCTATTCATCAGTTCATGAGAAAGTTGGCTGATTTAAAATGGAGTGATAGGTTCCTCCGTAAGTCGTCAATTGACGACGCTCTGGTCGAGTACATGCGCATGCTTGACGAGGCATCGCAGGCTTTTCAGGTGTGCGTGGTGTTTGAATATAGGTTCCAATTACTGAAGAGCCCTTGTGACGAAGCTCGCTACTCTCATCAATATACACCTCGCTGTGAGCTCACTGAGAGGAAATGGTGCTTCGAACGCAACTGCTGAAAGAGTTATCGATGCTCTGCCTCCGCCTACATATCATGAGGTTCTGAATGGACCAGACTCGGTCGCCGTAGAGATACGAAGCCCAGGGATCGTTGATGCAGCGGAGTGTACAGTTGCCGAATCCGATCCTCTGGTGGCAGCAGGATCCTTGTCACCACCTGAAAAAAGATTTACAGACCATTATCTCCCCGTGGAACTGTCATCCCTAACCCTAGACGATCATGGGGTCAGCAATCAGTTCTTTTTTCTTTTTTGCTTGCTCATGTGTTATATACCAACCTAGTTTCGACGATACCACCAGTCAGAGGTTATCTTACGCGGCCGGTCTCGGTTGCAAGACGGATGGTGGGCTGGTGCGACGGAAGTCCAGGTACAAGGGCAACGAGCCTTGATCAAGAAATATGACGATGACAAGGACCATGCATACTCTGTAACGTGGCCATGATACGTCTACGGGGTGTTGCTCAAATTGTGCTTTCAGAAATGGCTGCGAGACGTCAAGGTGCTGCAGAATCTTTAGTATGTCACATGAAGCACTTTGATTTCACCTAGTCTCATTTTCTAGTCACCCCAATTTACCTCAGATGCTTGGGTTTTCGGATGAATTAGCCCCAACTCCTTTTATCTTGCTGGCGAATGGTATTCATCCCGTCGGGCATTCGCGATGTGATATCTAATCCAACAACAGTCCAGACGCAGAGTCCTCAAGCTCTAGTTCGCGAAGTGCTACGCTCGTCAAGTCTAGGGACCTCGATAGAGCTGTTGTTGCGTTTTGTAAGGTCTTTCATTTAGCTAGATGATCAGCATTTGACACAGTGAGACACAGTATCGCGACCTTGCTGTGAGTGATTCACCACAGATATGTTGCTGTTCTTTATTGATAGCTGTCTAGGACACAGCGATGTATGTCCAGAGACAACTCAACTTGGATGAGAACAAGGTTCAAGATTTCATCGAGGTATGTCGCCTGATCTGCATTGCAACTGATATTTATAGTCTGCAGGCTTCCTCATTGCGAGTCGATTCCCTCAAAACTCTTGTGGTTGGTCTGCCTCCTCCTCGAAACGGCGAGTGGTATACTGCACGAAACTACGGGTTAGCGCATACATTACTAGATGCTTGTTTGCGAGTAAGCACCGTCTTCGTATGCTTTAAACTTCATACTAAGGAGTGTGCAAGATGTTGCCAAACAACGGGCGGGTCACATACTCATATGATAGAGGGGAAGAATTTGGTATGAATTCAAACTTGTGATGAATCACTCGCTCACATCATTGCAGTGACAGAAGAGATGCAAAAGAAAATCAACCACCTCGTCACTTTGGCACGAGCCCTACTTCCCAACGGAAGACAAACCCCCGTACTCCCAACACAGTTAAAAGCACTGATCGAAGAAACGGAATCTGAGACCCCTTCGCTGACTCTGCGACAAATACGGGATCTCACTTGGAATGCTGAAGGCGCCCATGGTCATACATGGTATGAGAGGAACGTGCCGGCTGATAAGTTTTCTGTTGGTGATATCGGATACATTCCAGTTGGGGGAGACTTCGGATCCTTCGTTCTTCTCAGCAACGTCATCAAAGACGGAAAGGCTATACTCGGCCTATCTCAGCGGTCGCACGGCGAACACTGGTGCTGGGAGCATGTCCCGATACACAGACAACCTCTCCAAGCTTACCAGTTGCCTGAAGCTGTCGCAGGGTAAGATTTTTTGAATGAACTGATCGAAATTATGATGATGACATCGTGTACAAGATGGCCCGTCGCAGTGCCTCCATATAGTCAGATTGATGTCGTGGTAGTGCATGAGGCCTTTCTTTCTTGTGTCAAGGATGCATGGCAATATCTATTGAAGAACGGCAAGGGTCACGCGGCCGATAGTGGCATTAGGCCGGAGGATTTGATCCTTGGTGGGCATTTCCTCGGTCCTGCACGACCTTGCGATGTTGTTGCTCACCCATTACGACAGTGACCCATGTTGGAACCCATCAAGATTTTTATGTCAGGGATTTTCGATCAAAACCTTTTATACCGCAAACACACGCAGCAAATCCCCAGTTTGCTGCGAATCAATTCCATCACCAACATAGGCATGGCTTTCACCAACCACCAGGATTCGGGTTCCAGACCCATGGTGTTCCGTTCAACCAACCCGCCCTTCCTGCAATAGTTTATCTTTTAACCTCATTAGATGCTAATCACGAACCGCATTGGTCACCTTCCCCAGTGTATCTGCCAAATGGTGTGTCGCGTCAACCTCTGGCTCGACATTTCACGACGAAGATTGGGTGGTAGGTAAATTTTCTTGGATTAATGATGTTGAGCTGACCTTGAGCGGTACAGGAAAACTGGGTTTTTGAACTATATTCAACTTCATGCTGAGGACTTCGCTGGTACCTGATGCTCGGAGATTGAAGTCCTCCTGTACACATCCAGACAGGAGAACTTCTCCGGTGCCTGCATAATCGACACCTGCTCCAGTGGTGAAAATTTTACTTTCGCACGCGCCATCGTTGGGTATTCAGATGTACGCACGTGTTTCTTCCTGTTGTGGTTCTTAAAAGTGGTGTTCATTCCTCGAAGGCTCAAAGAGCTTGAGTCGACGTAACCGTGATGCTCCCGCTTTAACTATGTAAACTATTTTACAGTCAATCTGCTTCTCGGCTGAACATTTACTCTTCATGTTAGTGTTGGAATACAAAATTCTTCTGGGAAATGAAAGCAAGGAAGCGGTGTTTATCATACGCAGTAGTTGCCCATTTGTTGATTTTCACTCGTACTCTAGACGTCGTCTCGTCGACTCCTGTGCTCTCTCGTTCTTGTACTTCTCTCGTCTCTCACATGTCGATTTATCTTAACTAGCTAGTCTTAGGCAAGTGCTTAACAGATTCGAAAGCTGTTCCTTCTGCTGGCAATGTCGTACACACAGCGGAGCAGTTGAAATGTGACTTGAATCCTAGTAGTATAAGGTCTGCCTGACGATGTGACTGGTTGTGCAATGTGCAGGCAAGAACGACAGTGACTAACCGTAGTGTCGTGAACCGCGAATCAGTCCCACATATACCAGCTCGCGCAGCCTTACAGTGCGCGAACACGGGAAGAATATGGTGTTAGCGGTGGTCTTCGACGACAATGTGTGTAACAGTAGTGTCCTGCCATCGCTCGATGATAGGCCGTACGGCCCCAGCCATCAAGCCAATGATTCGAGTCGTTACATTCAAGTGGTCGCCTCTCAGTACGAGATCAATGCGATTGATGAGACGAGAAATTGAATCAGCCGCAATATGGCGAAGCACAGTACTCCTGAAACAAGCGTTGCACGTATTGCTAACTTGTATGCGGGACACCACATGTCTACAGCAAGGTTGACATGTGGATTCAGGGATAGTTTCCTGTAGGAGATGCAAGTCAACTCCTACTCACCTTAGCGTGTGCAAGTGCAAGTGACCGCTCCCTCGTCAACGCTCCTGCCGACCGAGACACCAAAAAAGATTCAATGGCGGCCACCACTCACAACGTCGGTGAACGAGATAGCATTCATCCGTGGTGCCCGTCTCGGCGTCTCCTCGTCACTGGCTCCCACGACAAGAGTCTTCGGGTGTGAGAACTAGACACGGGGAAACAAGTGAGCAGCGGAGCATGGTTGAAATGTAGCTCGAATCCTAGTATAACGACCGACAATCTGAGCGAGGTTCGAAGAAGCGCACACACGTGAGTCGTTCATCCTCGCCATTCGTACATAACAGTAAACTGCCATAGGAAGTGAGTCGTCTGAGCTCGCCGGCAGCGCTGCTAGGCTCCATGGTTGGCACGGTACGGATGATTTGTTGATGATTATGGGCCATGATATTGACCTTGTGGTACAAGGTAACCACTTCCTGCCTTGCTCGCGACACGCAGGTAAACAATCGCGGGTCACTACATTAAACATGATGAAGATGAACTTCATGAAGTCAGGCAGTAAGTGTGAATTCCGGTCTTGCTTGTCCCTGTTTGTTGATCTTCCGTAATGATCGTGTTGGGTGGTTGCGCCATACTTAATCTGGGCTGGAGGGACTCCGGTTGACCACCGACGGGGACGACACAGTCATAGCACGTACTGATCACACATGATTAATCATTGTTTGCAACGTCTAGGTCCCCAGTTTCGTGAGCCTGAGCTTCCTTTATCCTAAATACATGCCTAGCGCCGCAAGGCAAGTGGCTCTGGGGCCGAGTTGTCCAAACGGTGTATTCGTACGTACACTCTCCGCCTCTGCCTCTAGATTCATTTTACAGACTCTACAAGCGCTTAAGTATTAAACCGAGCTGGGCTCGACGCTTCACCTCGGTAATTCAGGGTTGCCTTCGATGAGACGATTCACGCAACGGCGAATCACTGGCGCTAGTAGGCCGAGCAATGTCCTGCGACGTCTATGTCCCAGTTTCAAGTGCATGTATACCTATCGCGCGCTTCCTTCATCCCATGCCTGAATGCGACTCCGAGTCTAGTGCTTTCTCTGCAAGGCCTTACTAATGTGTTTCGGATGTCAGTAGGGTCTAGTTCGAGACTACTCCCAGGAATCCCGTTTCCTCTTTGTGCAGCAACTCTGGTTCCCGATCTCACGGACGCAGGGGCGCTTCTTGCTAATGCCACTACATACGTTGTCCGGTTATTCTATTGCAAAAATATTGACGAGTTTAAGTTATAGCACCAGTGACCTGACCACCATGGCCAGTGGTCGTGGAACCGTAATTGGTGGCGATAGCGGCTGGTAATTCCCCGG
Source organism: Suillus subalutaceus (assembly GCF_016647625.1). Taxonomy (NCBI): domain Eukaryota; kingdom Fungi; phylum Basidiomycota; class Agaricomycetes; order Boletales; family Suillaceae; genus Suillus; species Suillus subalutaceus. Next base: position 127,469 of record NW_024540312.1, read on the forward strand.
GTCTGTGAGATTCGACTTATGCGGAAATTTGTTGAGGGATAATGGTATGCGAGCGGTTTATCGAGCTCCTTTGATTTTCATCTAATTCCTGGTCTCTAGTACCGCAGCCAAGCCAAACTCATCTATAACAGATCCCGTACAACACACAATAAGTAAGCCTGCGCTTGTTGTCTAGTGCTGGCAATTTGAACCCGTAGTTGCATTGAAGTACACATTTGCACGATCTGCGTACTCTGGGATCCACTAAATAATGTCAAGAATACGCCCAGTAATGGGTGGATCAACTCGTGACTCTCGTATTGGAAATATCAAGAAGGTTTATGCAAGCGTCCCACAACTGATATCAGCAACATCTATTTAACGTCTTCGGAAAACACTCGCCGTCGCAATTTACACCGCAACCACTGACCTGGCTACTAGAATGCTCTAATTGGTGACAAAGTCATGCGGGCACCGAGCATCGCTCTATCGAGTGTTTATGTGTATGCTTGATGAGTTCTTCTTGTGCATCCCTGCAAATGTGAATCGGATGAATAAATCATCATCATCACGAACTGTACCAAAAAAACATGGAGTGCCTTCAAGAAAATTATGTCACGGTGCGTGAGTTAGCATCTCATCTGACAGGCACATGCAAATCGTTTGGCTGCGCCTTATACTGTTCGTGTATAAAAGCCAGCGTACTTGACTCAGAAAAACTCATCAAGTTTCAGCCATGAAATTCACTTCACTCACTACTGCAATCGTTACTGCTGCTGCTATGGCTGGCGTAGTTATCGCAGCCGGCGTCCCAGTCGTCCGAGACGTCCAAGACGCCCAAGTTGGCCCACTTCTCCCAGTTGGCCCACCTCCCCCACATGGCCTACCCGTCCCACCCCCACTCCCCAAAGATGGGACCCCCGTGAAAGAGATCCATAAGAGAGAGCCTCCCAAGGATGAGGATCCCAAGAAAGAGCCTCCCAAGGATGAGGATCCCAAGAAAGAGCCTCCCAAAGATAAGGATCCCAAGAAAGAGCCTCCTAAAGATGAGGATCCCAAGAAAGAGCCTCCCAAGGATAAGGATCCCAAGAAAGAGCCTCCCAAGGATGAGGATCCCAAGAAAGAGCCTCCCAAGGATGAGGATCCCAAGAAAGAACCTCCCAAGGATGAGGATCCCAAGAAAGGGACCCCCGGGCAAGGAAAACCCCCAGCCTGAGTGCCTGGGTGAGCCTGTCTTTTCTCGTTGTCTTCCAAGTCCGAGTCGCTGATGTGCTTGCCTTCGCCAGTGCATGAAACCATTAGCATGATGCATGCAGGAGGGCGTGAAGGAGTGCTATAATTTGGGGTCATGATCGCGCTGTCTCGTTGTCCAAAAAAGAATGAAGATAGAGGCTTTGTAAATGTGGTGTCGAATAAACTAGACGGTCGACGAGGGCCACATTGTGGTGTCTCGATGTTTGATTTACTTGCGAGATGTTTGGAACATTTCTGGTTTGTCCAACCATCTAGGAATTCCCCGACACATCAGCTTCCTCTGGTGCGAAGGTGCGAACGAAAAATAGGAAATGTGAATGTGTTTCCATACACCTGTGTATAGTTCGCGCCATCCTATGTGCATATGTATCCAACTACATTTTCAGATCACGGCGTGCTATCGTCTCATGCCCGTTGCAGCACTGGCTATTCCATATGAATCATTGAGGGTGAGGTGAGTGAACATGAATTGACCTATTTTAATTTGCTTCAAATTTCGAGTCTGACCCCTATCTACATCTATCACACCCACCACAATGACCTCAATCAAGGAAGCCTCGGTACGAATTATTATCTTGATCTGGCTTCTCCTTCTCCTAATTATCAATTATATCTTCATGGAATGGTACCCTTCCTTGGCTGGAAGGGTCAATGCCGCCAGTATGGCAGGAACTTGGCTCTTATCTGCTATCCTAGTGCGAATTCCAACTACCCGCAGAATTTGCCTGGAGGATCCACGTGGCCTTGGCTTCCTACGCTTGGCCTTCTGCTTATTATGGGTGATAAACCCACAGAATCATGACGGTGACAAAATGGAGACACGGTCAGAACACTCAGCCAAAGACCTTCCAAGAAACGTTGTCATGCACTATGGTTTTACATTGGCGCGGGTGCTGGGGTTCATGCATATGAGTGTGCATTTGAGTTTTGGGGGAATTTGATTGAGAAGTGCTGGACCCGTCCGATCCTGATGGTTTGGTCTCTGGTCAAGGGCTGGTCGAAACAGGCGTCTGATTATCTCATCGGAACAAGCGAGAATAATGTGGAGTCGTTTGCACATCGCTCGTTGGTAGGTATTTCATTTGTTATTCATAACCAAGTTATCATTAATCATTTGTTTAAGCCGCAGGAAGATCCGCATCATTCGGACTGACAATTTCATGAAAAATCACCCGGTTTCAAAGTCTGAGCGCTCACAGCGGCCGCACCGGACCATCTTAGGCTGTACCTGGGACCTGGGTCTTACATTTCTATTATATATTTTTATTCGATGTTTTGTACTACGCACATATGGACGTCTGGGGTGTGCCTCCTTCATCATCAAATACTAGTTCAACATGCGTTCATCCCTTGCAGCCTCATCGCGGCCTCTTCCCTCTACTCCAAGTGTAACTTCGACGAAATAAGAGTGTCACGTTGTCCTAGCAAAACATCGACCTCCATTCTCCCTTCTTTCTGTGAACCTTTCGCTCCGATACTAACCTCAGCCGTGTACCTCCCCTCCAGCAATGGCGGCCGACCTTGTAGGGAACAACTTATGCCCACTGGACGATGGCGAGCGAGGAGAAGTATGCATACTTCGAAGACCGGATACTGAGATAAATGCCTTTGTGAAAGTACTTGCAGACACGTATTGGGCCCGTAATTCTAGCGTTTGAGTCAATTGACAGTGCCGTGGTATAGGCTAACTAATGATTAACGTATCGAGAGCATGTACCCACAAGGCAAACAAAAATCTAGAGGTCGAGGCTGGATAATGAAAGTCATGCTAAAGGTACAACAGAGTCAGGGATTTTTGTATGCGGTCGGAAGAATGAATTCTAACAACTTCCTTTGTCATCTCCTTCTTCCACTTGGCAGTTGCTGGAAGATGAATAGACGCATGTTTATTCGAAGACAGCAGGAACGCGGTAAATGGTCCCTGAAACCTGTCGATGGACCCTTTCTCACCGTCTACGACATAGTCCAAGACACCTATTGCCCACTTCGTATCGTGGGGCTTTGGGCCAATGTGCCTCGCCTTCACCCTAAAGTATTCATGCTTGAACGAAAGACATCTTGAGTTAGGCAACTCTTCACTGGTGTCCTCTACATCGACGTCCAATAGGAGCATCCAAATTGCGAGTCCATGATTAGTCAAGGCAAAGTGTCTATCTCCAAACTCGTAGCTTGCGGCCCGGTCAACTGCGTCGCGGAGTGTTTCAATACATCCCGCAGCATAGGAACGCGGAGTATCCGGGAGGGCCGCGTTATAGCGGGAACAACGACCGCTCCATAGAAACACGTCCCATTTATCGTATCTCTTTATTATCTCCTCCATGAGACGGAAGAAAGCTCTGTTGCCTTCGCCGTATGCGACCATGAGGCTGATATCGAATATTCCGGTAAGGGAGTACGCCATGTCTTCGATGCGAGTTGTTCGCCTCCTGGATGCCCACAACATCTTTTCTGGCACTCGGTCGATGCCAGGTGTGAATGATTCAAGATCGTCCATACGGATGTCAGTGAGCGTTGATACCTTTTCCATGATGACTTTGCTGTCTCTGTTGTTTCTGTCGTTCGTGGGGCCTTGGATGAGGGGCGTCCAGTTTGCTCCGTAGAATTTGATTTGTGACGGAGCAAGAAGCTCTTGAAGCGTCCATCCTCTTTCGAACCAAGCATCGACCGCCTCTTCACCACTTTTACCCTTCTCCTGCAGTCGAAAAGTTGCGAGGTCTGCCGTTTCCGAAAGGAAGGCGATGCATACATGGGAGTTTCTGTACCAGCGAAACATGGAGCGGATGGATTCATCCACCTCGAAGTTGTTCGATTTGTCTATGGAGCACGTATCGGACCAAGCAAAATCGCAGTTGTGGACAACTTTCGCTGTACGGCAAAAATGTTGTAGCTTCTTCCATCCTCGCCCCCGGCCAACAGGGACTTCTGTCGGTTTCTTCGCCATCTGGGAATACGGAGGCTCTTGATCTTCCGGCAACCATCTATGCGAGAGGATGGCATATTTCAGTTCCTTCTTCACGTGCTCTCTGATACAATCCTCCCTCTCCTCCCCGTCCACGATCATCTTTTCAGCAAAATCTGCGTGAATGTTGTCGGGGACCCTTTTCTCTTTGAAGTGCGCCCTGACGAAATCTCTGTCCACGAGTTGAACCCTTATCTTCTCACCGTCTTCGGTGATATGAAGTAGACGAATGGGCATCTCATTAGTGATGTATTCATGGAATACTTCTTCCACGAGATCTTTGAGGGGGTCGTGGCTGTTGCAGCAACGGAGGCGCTCATGGTAAGAACGTCGCCTAGTGACTTGAAAGTTGTCCAGGAATATTAAAAAACAACAAATGCCACATGCATAGTGATAAACTCACGATCGATGACCTCTGATAGCAGTGGTGACTGGGAGACTCTCTGAATGCTCTGGAAGGATACAATAAGTTCTCGTCTTTAAAGGCTTGTGAACCTTGCTGTGAACGAACAGACACAAAGACCTGTGGATCTATATTCATCACGTATGTTACCCTTCATCTCCTGCGCCATCGGCAATGTATTGCCTTCGTGAAACCCGAAAAAAGCGATGAGTCTCCTTGCACTGCATACGAGATATCGGATCATGCTGATGGTCGTTCGGCATCAAAGTTAACAGTCTAATTCACCTTCTATAACCGGAATACATGATGCAGAGATCACTTTTTAAACACATTGTCTACACGGGGGGTAATGGCCTCTGGCTGTGTTAGTTCAGATGGACGCGTGTAGAACCGCCGAACGCACTTTCTTCGCACCATCCATTATCAGGTAAAAAGTAAGCCACCTCCCCTTTATTCAAGCCGTTATTCTTCAAGTCAATGCAACCCACGGATGCGAAGGCAGACCGCTAAGATGTTATCAACATATGCTTGTGAACATCGAGTCGTGCATGTCTGTGGGCTTGCGTTCGACGACATCCTTTCCTCATCTGAGGACGCATACTATTTTACGATAAATCTGCTGGTCCTCTCTATCACCTCAGCGCTGGACATGAACGATTGGTGTCAGTATTAAAGTCTGGGGAAAGAAACTGGGTAAACAGTTGGCGATTGTCAGACCTCTTGCTCACAGGGCAGTTTAACTCTCCATCCATCTCCTACTCTTCCACCCTTCGTCGCTCCTCCCACAAGCTCGTGCATTAAAAACAGCCTCTGCCAACCTTACGGCTCGAAGTGTGTTCTGTACGTGACATGGAACACCATGCCTAGTATGACATCATGTCCGGCGCATCGTCCGATAGCATCCTATCTCTCGAGTCCTTTCACATTGGTAAGACTGCCTCCTGCACCGGCTAAAACCACCCGTTAGCGTCATCCAAACTATCATGTTCCAGAGAAGGCCAACCTTTGTATATCTTCGTGCTCTGAATGTGTTCTCCTTCAAGGAGCAGGGCATCCGGTGGCAACTAGCGTGCAGCATCCGTTGCAGGAAGTCAATGGTCCGATTTATGCTGGGAATGGAATGAACACTTGTATACGTAGAAACCACATGTGTCGAGAAGCTGGAGTGTTTTTAGCTGAATGCAGAGATGCCGTGTAGAGGAATGTGTGTACTTTACACAGTACGGCCAAGACACAGGACTGGTGACCACTTTGACTACACGGTCCTTCAGAGAGAGTGTATGGTTTTGACGTAGTCAAACTGGTCGATCTCGGAGCGGCACAGCCTGAGTGGTAGGGTGAAATATATTGGGTATCGAAAGACTTGTTTATGGAGTATAAACCAGTCTGTTTACGGGCCTATCATCAAGATCAAGACAGGTTACCCACAACTCAATTTTCAAGGAAGTGTATTGACGGATTTGTGCGACTGAGAACGCTGGTCCAAGGATAGAAGGCGATATCCTGAAACAGTGTTTTAAATAATTAAGTCTGTCCAACCGTAATGATCATGAGGCAGTGGGTAACGAAACGATCAAACTGTTGGCCCGGGACTCGGGAGTCATACGGCAATATTTAGTCACCGTAGTTACTAGTACGAGCGCAAGTACAAATGATGACTATCGGAAACTGCCGGTATATAGCTTATTTGTCAGTTTCGCAGGCTCCAGAGCCGCATGCGTCATGACTCTGCCAGTTCATAAGTACTATAACTAGGTCCCCATGGCCAGTTGCCATCGTCACTGTGAGCGCTCAAAGCCTCAACTACTGTTCTTCTAGTACAATTATAGTAAGCAATTAACCTACTCGCACGCTCAATCTGCCCCTCACAAATCGCAGTACACCGATCTCTCCATTGGCTCTGTATACGGTCATGTTTGCCTGATCATATTTGTCTCTTGCAGTTTGTCGATATCTTGTTTCGTCGTTGAGATATAAATCAGTCTTCGTTGGAGAACTGCATTACTATCCGGGTACACTTCTGCCGCCACACCCAACATACATCAGCAACCATTCCCTAAGCAGACACTCGCCTTCAAGGCGAGCAAACGCTAGAGGTCAACGTTCAACCCTGGCACGCTGGGCCTCTCGCCCATAGTGCAGCTTAGTCCACTCATCAAAGTTGTTTGATCCCCATTCTTCCACCTCTCGTTCTTTCGCGCCAGCTTTAGCCTTTCGTAGTGTGTTCTGTGCGGGACATGTCTAGTAAAATGTTGATTTCCGTCATTGAGATTAACCGATGTTTTATGTGGTGGGACTTGGGTGGGACATTGCTTCGGACGGACCACTGCATTGTGTACCATGTAGTACAAGTCAATATTCATGAATTTTCCGCGCAAACCGCAGCCTCATGGCTACCACGCCTCCTGTAACAAGCCTGATGAGCGTCTATTACTTGAACTCATTCCACCACTATCAGCATCTAGCGAGCGTTCCACCCATCCATTCAATCTCAAGCACTTGAAGCAGCTCTGTATACGCCTTGCATCTTCTATCGCATCTCAGCTTGACTGTTCTAGCTGACTCGGATCATCGTCACTGGACACCCACGCTAACCCTTTCTGAACGAATCAGTGTCAGTGTTTCCATCTCTTATAGCCTTTCTCGCTATCTGACCTCATTGATAGCTCTTGTATATGTCTGAAGGATCTTGGGAAAAGCTTTCCCAGGTCGCTGTCAAGGGTGCTCAATATGACTCTCGTGAGCGTCAGCCACATCCGAAATGTTTGGAAGGGACCAGAGTAGTCCTTCTCAACTACATCTACGAGTCACTGGACAACCAAGGAGAGAGTCAACTCATCTGGCTGCATGGCACGGCGGGCGTTGGAAAGTCTGCTGTTGCGTTCACCGTAGCTGAGAGAATGAGAGGTCTGAAAGTGAAAGAAGGAAGCAAGGAAAAGCGACTCGCAGGAACATTCTTTTTTTCGCGCAAGCATACGAGGCGCCGCACAACTGGTTATTTCTTCGCGACTCTTGTCTACCAGCTTGCAAGCAATTTTCCCAGTATCAGGGAGGATGTGAAAAGAACTATCCTCGACAATCCTGCATTGCTAGATCATGACATGTCTCTTCGCGACCAGATGGAGGCGTTATTCCTTCAACCTCTCCGGAAGCTTCAACTCAGATTGCGCGAATGCCCGCCTTTGACATTTGTTATTGACGCCCTTGATGAAGCATCTCCGAATCCCCCGAGGAAGACGCATATAAAAGCGAGCTCGCTGATCTCATCTCCTTGCTTGGCGAAGCACTCAGTGATCCTGATCTGCCCGTCACCCATATTCTTCTTACGAGTCGTTCGGAGGAGCATATCTGTATAGCCATGCGCACTGCAGAAATGCGCCCGCTGTTGTGCGAGATACCAGTAAAGACATCTGGGGAGGGCGTTGCTGCCACCATCTCACTGGATGGCATAGATGTCGACATCGACATCTGTCTTTTCTTGCAACGTTCGTTCGCAAAGCTGGGAACTCGCCATCCCGATTTTCCACAGCCCTCAGAGGATCAACTTGCACGACTAGCGGGCCGACGTTTTATTGTGGCTTCTACGATGATGAAGTTTATCGATGATCAGCAAAATGATCCTCGTGATCAACTTCAGCTCATGCTCAGGCTAACGAGCGAACTGCTTCCAGGAACGGAGGTGTACAAGTTTTACGATTGTATTCTCTCCACATGCGCTGACCCGAAGTTGGCATACCTGCACTTGTCCATTGTTGCTTCCCTTGCAGATCCCCTGCCTATGTCACAAATTTCGAAACTTCTTGGACCTATTCAGGGCAGGGACGTCGAGAGAGTGCTGGTGCAGCTACGATCTGTCATGGATGTCCCTGGTACGGACAGCAATCTCCCCGTGAATATCTATCACTCGTCCATTCGTGACTATGTTTCCGACCCCTCAAACAGCAGCCTCCCCGATTTACAATGTATGACACCACCCCACTCCCTACTCGCTCATAGGTGCCTCAGCTTGATAGTGCACGACATTCCAGAAAGCACGGCGCTTCTAGATGTGCTGTTAGAATTGACGAAGCATAGCAAAGCTGTGGAATCCGAGGACCCCGAAACTTTAAAATGCACATTAGACTTCATCGTCCAGCCACCTGCACCACTGCAAGTACTTATAATTCTATTATGGCTTCGGGGGTATCGCAGTTCAGAACTCCGATTCTGGCTGGAGACCCCAGACGGGCATGCTTGGCTACGAAGTAGCAATCTGCGTGGGTGGGTTCAGACGCGGCATGGGAAGAACTGGCCAGCGACGGATGACGGGAAAAAGTGGTTGCTGACGTGGCATGGCAGTGTGTGGCTGCGGACCCCAGGCGCGCGAGACTGGCTGCAGACCCAGGGAGGAAAAGACTTGCTGCAGAGTGAGAGTTGGACTATCTGGCTGTGGAGCCGAGTAGGGAGAGACTGGGTGCGGAGCCAAATAGGAAATGACTGGCTGCAGAGCCAAGGAGAGAAAGACTGGCTGCAGACCCGGGGTGGGGACATCTGGCTGCGCAGCGAAGGAGGGAAAGACTGGTTGCAGACCCAAAGTGGGAACGCCTGCCTGCAAGCCCCCGACACGGAACACCAGCTGCCGATCCTGAATGGGCCTGAGCATGACTCACTCCTCCACACCTCGAACATATCCAGGCTACTACAGACTTCGAACATATCCAGGCTACTACAGACCTCAGACGATTCATCCTCGGATGACTTCTTAGACCCACCCTCGCCAACTTCTTCCATCGGGGCTAACCCGCTGTACACCACAGGCGGGGGAGACCTCATGCTGCAATCCTCAGGCAGGCGAGACTGGCTGCAAGCCCCAGGGGGGCAAGGCTGGCCGCAGTGGCTAGAGACCAAAGTCGGGGGATGTTGGTTGCTGAGCTGGGACGGGCAAGAGTGGTTACAGACCCAGGAAGCTGAAGAGTGGCTACAGACTCAGGGTGGGCAAAACTGGCTTCAGGCTCAGTGCAGCGGAGAGCGACCGCAGACTCTGCGAGGGAAAGACTGGGTGAAGACTCAAGGAGGGGAAGACTGGCTGCAGTCCCACGGAGGGCAAGAGTGGCTGAAGACCCAAGGAGGGGAAGGCTGGCTACAGACTGTGGGCGCGCGAAATTGGCTGGCGACCCAGGGAGGGCGAGAGTGGCTGAAGACTCAAGGAGGGGAAGGCTGGCTACAGACCCCGGGGGCGCGAAAGTGGCTGGAGACCCAGGGAGGGCGACAGTGGCTGAAGACTCAAGGAGGGCAAGGCTGGCTACAGACCCCGGGGGCGCAAAAGTGGCTGGAGACCCAGGGAGGGCGAGAGTGGCTGAAGACTCAAGGAGGGGAAGGCTGGCTACAGACCCCGGGGGCGCAAAAGTGGCTGGAGACCCAGGGAGGGCGAGAGTGGCTGAAGACTCAAGGAGGGGAAGGCTGGCTACAGACCCCGGGGGCGCGAAAGTGGCTGGAGACCCAGGGAGGGCGACAGTGGCTGAAGACTCAAGGAGGGCAAGGCTGGCTACAGACCCCGGGGGCGCAAAGTGGCTGGAGACCCAGGGAGGGCGAGAGTGGCTGAAGACTCAAGGAGGGGAAGGCTGGCTACAGACCCCGGGGGCGCAAAAGTGGCTGGAGACCCAGGGAGGGCGAGAGTGGCTGAAGACTCAAGGAGGGGAAGGCTGGCTACAGACCCGGGGGCGCGAAAGTGGCTGGAGACCAGGGAGGGCGAGAGTGGCTGAAGTGGCTGGAGACTCAGGGAGGGCGAGAGTGGCTGAAGACTCAAGGAGGGGAAGGCTGGCTACAGACCCCGGGAGCGCAAAAGTGGCTGGGGACCCGGGGAGGGCGAGAGTGGCTGAAGACTCAAGGAGGGCAAGGCTGGCTACAGACCCCGGGAGCGCAACCGTGGCTGGGGACCCGGGGAGGGCGAGAGTGGCTGAAGACCCTGGAAGGGACACGCTGGCTGCAGACTCCGGGCGGGCATGGCTGGCTGAAAACACCCCAAGGTCAAACATGGTGGTTGACGGCTCCTTGGGCGACGAGGGCAGAATTCTTGAACATGTTTGAAGCAATCAGAGAGTACAAAATTGCCCCAGACATGCGTTTGCACCCAGCTTTCCAAGTTATCCAGCAGTTCAGGAACTTGCCGGATTTCTTGATGTTTCCGGCATTCCTAGCGTTGAGGCACCAGGATCATCCCCCTGCAACGTCACCACACGGTCGTCTTCCACTAAACATAGATATCATCCATGCAATGAAGGTCTTTTCGAGTTTCGCATATGATGCGCGGGAAGAAAGCCAATCCGCTTCCGACGCTCTCAACTACGCATGTCAAAACTGGGTTGTTCATCTCTCACAAGCTCCGAATCCATGGGACGAGAGGCTCTCACACATATTTCAATGTTTCTGGGATCGTAATCTCCTCCCTTGGCTCGTGAGGCAATGGTGTTTGAAGGATCTACGGTCTTGCCTCGCTATCTTATCAGAAAGCGAGAAAATTGCAAAGGTGCGTGTATTCCGACGGTTGTTAGACTCACAATCTGACCCGTGCATGTAGCAACATCTTCAAACTCCAAGGTTATCTCCGTGATGAGTCCGAAGCAGTCGATTCAATTCGTGCAATATCCTTCGCTATTTTGCTGCCGCAAGTTAATATTATACGCCCATCCGACTCGATTATATTTTTCTGTGATTCCAGTAGAGCTTACGCTTCCAGATCATTGAACAATCGTGTTATTTTGGTAGCAGGATAAGACTTTGCTTTACATTTTGACGTCATTCAAACTTAAGCCTCAGTGCCCCGGGCCATACTGACCCTTCCTTTACCGCATGCCAGACCTGGGTCGTCACTTTGATACAACAAATTGCAGAGTCACGGCGCACTCTGAATGTTCATCCTTCACTCTTCGCCCTCTTGTCTTCAACTCCTTAGATTCATGCGCTCACATTCTTGATATTATCTTGCATACGCTCGTATGTCACAACCAATCTTCGGTAAGTTAAACCTCGTATATTTCCAAGTCGAACCCTATTCATCGAGCTGAGAACGGAAAATGTGTCACTTTCGGGCGGTTATATCAAGGAATGGAATGAGTAATGTATCTCATCACTCAAACATTGACAGTCAGACTCCCCATGGGACAATGCGACTGCTGGTAACGCATTCGACTCATGACGGGCCGGCATCAGTGCATGCGAGCCTCAAGCAGTGCAAATTGGGGGTAAGTGCATTCAAAAAGAATATGATGCTTCCGGCGCGGGGCAAGAGGGCCAGAACGAGCCCTTCCAGTTCACAAGGTACTGTAGGTGGTTTCCTAGCTAGAATGGTCCACTTGTGTAGAAAACTGTTATGTTCCGTTACGAAAAGGAGACCAAACCTTTTCATTTAGCCTTGCCCAAAGTTCATTTCCTGTTCTTTCGTTTCTCCTGCCATCCTACGCTCCACCTGTTCCCTTAGCTCAAGGCGCACAAGGCATGGGTGCTCTCGGGGCACGCAGGCCTTCCCATCGAGGTAACAGATGCGGAGTCATTCATTCGGCACCGAACAGGTTGAATCATTAGCAAAACTTTAAAATTTGTTATTCTTGAAGAACGAATGCGGTAAGTGAGAGAAGGAACTGAATGAAGCCAAAGATGTTGATGAGTCATCATTACGGGGGTTTGCTCGCGAGTCGCGACAGACACCGGAACTTCTTTTCTCAAGGCTTGAATATGCAACTATTGATGACAATCAAAAACATTTGAACAGAGTAAGATTCAAACTCACGCCCCCAAAGAGACCAGATAACACGCTCATCAAATGAGCTCGTTCTCTCCCTAGTCTGGCGCCTCGGACCGCTCGGCCATCTGTCCAGGGCTCGAATGCTCCTACCGCGAACTTTCACTCCGTTACTAACCAAGGTCACGCCCTCTGAGAGAGTCTGCATGCCGACTGAGCAGCTAGCTTGTGCAACCCTTTGCGGGGAACAATGCTCGTGATGATGGCGAGCGAGGAGAAGCATGCGTGCTTCGAAGACCAGATACTGACTCGGAGATAAATTCGTGAAAGCACTTGCAAGTGCCGAGCACGCATTGGGCCTATAGTTCTACTTTCGTGAGTTCAATTGACAGTGTCGTCGTATAACCAATCATTAACATATCGAGAGCATGTAGTAGTACCTGCCATGTATGATACACACAAGTTGAAAAAAATGAGTAGAAAATCTAGGGATAAAGGCTTGATAGCGAAAGTCATACTAAAGGTACAACAGAGTCAGACCATCTCCTACGTGGTCCTGGAGAGAATGAATTCTAACAACTTCCTTTGTCATCTCCTTCTTCCACTTTGTAGTTGCTGGTAGAATGAGTAGATGCATCTTTATTCGAGGACGACAGTAGGAACGTGGTATGTGGGCTTTCCCGCAACACGTTAATTTGGCTCTCCGGCGATCTGTCGATGAACCCTCCCTCACCATCTATGGAATAGTCCAGGACACCTATTGCCCACTTCCTATCGTGAGGCTTTGGGCCAATGTGCCTCACCTCCACCTGAAAGTGATCATGCTTGAACGAAAGACATCTCGAGTCAGGCAACTCTTCACTGGTGCCCTCTAACTCGACATCCAGTAGGAGCACCCAAATTTCGAGTCCGTGATTGGTCAAGGCAAAGCGCCTATCACCAAATTCGTACCCTGCGGCGCGGTCAACTGAGTTGGCGGAGTGTTTTGATACATCCCGCAGCATAGGAGTCCGGAGCATCCGGGAGGGCCGCGTTTATAGCGCGAACAACGACCGCTCCATAAAAACACGTCCCATTTATCGTATCTCTTTATTACCTCCTCCATGAGACGGAAGAAGGCTCTGTTGCCTTCGCCGTATACGATCATGAGGCTGATATCGAATATTCCAACAAGGGAGTACGCCCTGTCTTCGATACGAGTTGTTCGCCTCCTGGATGCCCACAACATCTTTTCTGGCACTCGGTCGATGCAGGTGTGAATGATTCAAGATCATCCATATGGAGTCGGTGAGCGTCGATATCTTTTCCATGATGACTTTGCTGTCTCTGTTGTTTCTGTCGGTCGTGGAGCCTTGGATGAGGGCTTCCAGTTTGCTCCGTAGAATTTGATTTGCAGCGGAGCAATGAGCTCTTGAAGCGTCCATCCTCGTACGAACCAAGGATCGACTGCCTTTTCACCACTTTTGCCCGTCTCTTGCAGTTGGAAGAGCTGCGAGGGTCTGCCGTTTCCGAAAGGAAAGCGATGCACACATGGGAATTTCTGTACCAGCGAACATGGAGCGGATGGATTCTTCCAATTCTGAGCTGCTTGGCTTGTCTATGCAGCACGTGTCGGACCAAGCGAATTCGCAGTTGTGGACAACCTTCGCTGTATGGCAAAAACTTTCAAGCTTCTTCCATCCTGGCCCATTGGCGACTTCTTTCGGTTCCTTCGACAACCTGGTGATATAGAGGTTCTTGATTGTCCGGCAACCATCGATGCGAGAGGACAGCATATTTGAGTTCCTTCTTCACGCGCTCTCTGATACAATCCCTCTCTCCTCCCCGTCCACGATCATCTTTTCAGCAAAATCGGCGAGAATGTTGTCGGGGACCATTTTCTTTTTGAAGTGCTTCCTGACGAAATCCCTGTCCACGAGATCAAACTTTATCTTTCCATCCTCTTCGGTGATATGAAGTAGACGAATGGGCATTTCATTGGTGATATATTCGTTGAATACTTCTTGGACGAGATCTTTGAGGGGGTCATGGCTGTCTGTTGCAGCAGCAGAGGCGCTCATGGTAAGAATGTCGCCCAGTGACTTGAAAGTCGTCTAGGAATGTTTAGACGGCAGCAAATGCCATATGCAGATTGATAAACTCACGATGGACGACCTCTGATAGTGGTGGTGACTGGGAGGCTCCCTGAATGCTCTGGAAGGAATACAGGAAGTTCACCCCTTTTAAAAGCTTGTGAACCCTGTAGTGAACGAACAGACATGAGGACCTGCGGATCTATATTCAGCATATCATCACGTACGTTATCCTTCTTCTCTTACGCCATTGATACAGCAATGTATTGCCTTCGTGAAACCCTAAAAAACCGCACGAGTCTCGTGCACTGCATACGAGATATCGGAACATGCTGATGGACGTTCGGAACCAAAGTTGACAGTCTGGAACATTCGTCTTCTGGAACCGGAACACATGATGCAAAGATTACACACCACACACATTGTCAGCACGTGGGGTAAGCACCTCTGGTTGTGCTGGTTCAGATAGACGCCCGTAGTACCGCCGAATGCGCTTTCTTCACATCATCCATTATCAGGCAAAAGTAAGCCACCTCCCTTTTATTCAAGCCGTTATCCCTGAAGTCGATGCAACGCACGAATGCGAAGGCAGACCGCTGAGATCTTATTAACGTATGCTTGTGAACGTCGAGTCGTGCATGTCCGTGGGGGCTTGCGTTCGACGACATCTTTTCCTCGTCTAAGGACACAGCCACTGCGCGCCGTTGCAAGAAGTAAAAACGTCATACTGATTGATACGGTCACAAGACAAGGGAGTCGTACTATTTTACGATGAATCTGCTGGTTCTCCCCCTCGGTGCTGGAACGATTGGTGTCAGTATTAAAGTTTGGGGAAAGAAACTCATGCCCGTATCAGCCTGCTTATCAAGCATCATATTCCTGATCTTTCTCAGTTTATAAGAATAACATACGTCAAATACTCGAGCAATTAATGAAGTTGCAAAGACTCTTCTGAGCGTAGATATGACAGCAAGGAGAGGGGATGTCATACAAAATAAATGCGACACTAAAGTGATCTTGCAACAACCTATGACAGGTACACCGATGGGATGAAAGAGAGAAAATCAATAAATCGAAAGCCTATACCAGACGAAAGCAATACAGCATAGAACTACACACCAACATAAATGAAAACCATCCGTTGCTCGAGCAGCACTTTCGTCTTGACGGCGCACGTAACACGGTTGAGTGCCCAGGCCGCCTTCGTGTAGTACATGACACCATCCTCCAAATCCTTGAGCGTATTCTCGTAAAAAGCTTCGACAACGTGTTTCGCGACAGGTCGTCGACCACCCACAGAGTTTCAATGACACTTTGAATCCCGAAAACTGGAGTCCAACTGCGAGGTGAATGACTTGATCGGGTGACTTCTCATCGCCAACAACGGTATGACACGCGGACAGGAATGCGAACTCAGCCTGCGGAGTGTCATTCTCCATGATATCGAGCAGCGTGAGAGGTTCATCTTTCATAGCGAAATGTGAATAGTAAGGCTGCTCGCGATCCTGCTTCCCATGAAAAGTGAGGTGCACCAGGTGTTACGTTGCAAAGCGTCGAGTGCACCTGCTCGTGTGGCGTCGTCGCCAGAGTGATTGTGTTGACCGTCGCAGGGACGAGCTCAAGCTCGCTGTCGTGAACCAAGAATGTCTTGTTTTGTCTCGTGCTCGGCGAACTTTGTCCGATTGCAGCGAAAGAAGAAGTCACGCGTGTCTTCATCATCTGTCTAGATCTTATCAGAGCTTAGATTGTCGGCGTGCAAGAACGGATGATAAATGCGGTGTTCTCCTTGCTGTAGCGCCCAGATCAATGCTTTCAGGAGGTGATAGATAGATGATGGATGATCGGGGTGGCCCTGCGGACGTAATGCAAGGGCTTCGCGGAAGAGAGAAGTGATAGAGTCGATGTCTTGAAGATATTTTCGAATGTAGCCTAGAACGGGCCCGCGAGAGGTTGGTGAGAGCGGCTGCCTGATGAGGATGGCCGACCGGACATTGGTCCAGGACCAAGTGAAAATGCTATATGGCATAGTTTAGGCGAGAGATCATCTTGCTTGCCACAAATTGTGCATGGCCCACATCCGTGTCTCGGGTAATCTGGTATTCGACGACGGACTACAGGTGTTCCGTCAACAAAACTAACAACACAGAGAAACACAGAGGCAGATATCGCTCACGTCAAGCAGGGCGCTGTCCTGACTATTGCAAGGACGTAGAAAATCAGTCTTCAGGGTGATGGAAGGGTGAACACTACGAACGGACGAGAAGGAGATGTCTACGAGATGTGAGTATATGCGCATGAGTGAGGAGGTGACTCACCGAAAGGCTCATTTCCATGATCGAGCAGCGCATCCCATGATATTTTCCAACAACTTCTCCATTGTCCAACATCCGATCGAGCTCGAAAGAAGCCTTGATCTCCAGTGATAATACAGGTGACGCATCCAATGATCTACAAACAGAAGATCAGACCTCGAATTGTGTCCGTAAAACTCCTTGAACTTGTACAAGAACACAGTATCCGCCCACACTAGATTCGGCGGATGATAAGATTCCGATGACTGATTTCCAGCGCCTGCTCGAGTCGAGACTGATGGATATGTAGGTGCCTTACGTGAATGCGCTTGGAAGGGACTTTGAGATTTTTTCCGCTGATAATTGTAGATAGAGAGTGAGAATAACGAAACAGATACGAAGGTAGTATGGAGCGTCTTTTAAGCTACCGGGCATGATAGTGCGATGAAGGAAAAATGACAAGGATCGAGGATGGGCTGTGTGGTGGACAGAATAAGTAGGAGAAGAAGACGGGGGCGGGAACCGTGGATGAGGGGTTGAGGGTTTAGGTCATGCTGCACGTGTATTTCTATGTTGTCGATGGCTGTTAGGCATGATCTGGGATGCTTGTGTGGCTGCACTAAGCGCAGAGGCTAAACTAGCATTAGCGAAGAACAACGTCAAGGTCAGTCGGGGAAAGTACTGAGAGTTTGTGATGCAGACCGAACATGTTACGCTCATCGCGTAGTACTCATCTTTGTAGCACTTGAAGGCTAAGGCAAAATGCAGGATCCAATGTATTTCATAGTACGCTGAAAACGATGTGCACAGGAAAGCCGAACCATATATGCATGTTATACGAGTCTGATTCCATGGGGGAAGGATTGTTGAGGGTGTCAATTTGTGGAAACAAAGTATCAGTTTGCGAGACTAGGTGAACTACACGGATGCTCAGGAGCTCGGGCTTTGAAATGACGGCGGAAAGGCAAATTTCGAAGGACACGTCGAACTTGGGTGCTTTAGCTTTGATTCTAGAGGCTCGTGTTTGAAGCGCACACGTGACCGTACAGAACAGAATTACCATAAATAGTGACATCATTGACAGTACGTCGCGCGCGTGACCCCCTAAATATCTGCTGCAATTCATCTAACAAACTCATCATGCGTGCAATTGCAGGTGTTGTGGCTCGGGCTCTTATTCTTGTTTGGTATATCATCATTGCTATTACCATATATCTTGCCTCAAAGGACTATAATCCAGTCACAAGATTGTTTATCATGGTCTTGACATGGTACCTAGCTTTCATGATCTCAGTCCTTCCCACAACCCAGGAAACTGCCCAAGAAAGATCACCTGGTCCTGTTCATGTCCTCTCCTTCATCTTCAACTTGTTTTGGGCATCCTTTGTGTTGACTATTGAAGGGCCTGCATGGTTCAGTAAGTCATCTTTAGGATTCTTTTTTTTTTTTGTTTTTTGATCCTTGTTTATTGTCCTGTGGGGCGGGGCCCTATGGTGGACACTACCTACAATATCGTACTTTGCTAAATATGTGTCGTGGCTCTGGTGTGTCAATACTAAACAATGGTCCGTGCGAGGGCAGGGACGGTGACGCCGTCTTAAGGTGTTAAGATATTGTGTTACAACTTGGGTGCGCTTCTCCTCCCCTCTGGCTTCTCCCTCTGTCCTTCCTCCTCATTCCTTCTCCTTTGGGGGGGTGACGTCTCTGAAGACCTGTTCCATCCTTCTTGTGCGCGCAATGTATTTGAGTGTCGCTCTAATCCCTTTGCTCTCGTTTAGAAGATACTTGATGTGGAGCTGGCGCGGTCCTACTTCCGCGCTGAGTGCGTTGCATTGTCTGACGAAGTTGGGGCATACTAGCAAGAAGTGGTGGACGGATTCTTCGTGGGCGTGGCATTCCTGGCATGTTGTGGACGGCGCTCTGGCTATGCGGTGAAGGTGTTTGTTGAGGGCAATGTGGCCGGTGCGTAGTTGGAAGAGCAGTGTCCCGTGCTTTCTTGGTAAGTCTGCGATTTTGCTGGCGAATTTCTTGGATGGGGCTGTATCGTTGATGGATTGAAGTCGGGGGTAGCGGGGTGATTCTTTCATGATTCCAGCGGCCTCGTCTTTGATCTTGCCATAGAACTGCTGTTTGAGTGCGGATTTGCTTTGCAGGAGAGTTCTAATTGTGCCGTTTCTGGTCAGGAGTGACTTGGGGAGTTCGTGCGCATCTGAAGAGTCTCCTGATGCGACTTTCTTTGCTTCTTCGTCCACTGCCTCGTTGCCTGGTATGCCTTTGTGGCCCGGCGACCACCAGATGACTAGTTTTCTGCTGTCTTTGTCGGGTAGCAGGTTGCGCAGGTCGTCATGGAACGTGTCTGCTAGGTGGTGACCTGGTCTTGATTGGAATGCTGTCATGGCAAGTATCGCTGCTTGGTTGTCTACTCCAAGCGCCATTGTCCCCCCCCGGTTGCCTCCTTCCTCTTTCAGCAGCTGGATTGCCAGGATCATCCCTACCAGCTCGGCCTCATATACGGTGTGTTCTTTGTTGCTTCCCAAATGCAATCGCTTCCTTCTCAACACCTCCTCTCCCCTCATCAGTATTGCTGCGCCTCCTGCTCCCCCATCTACTGAAGATCCGTCCGAATATACCCTTAGGTCCTCCATGGCGAGTGTGTCGTCTTCTATGGCTTGCTGTGTTGACTCTGCAATCCGCGTGTCGACGTCCGGTTCCCACTTGGGGTAATGTCTGACTGGTTCGATCTTCTCGATCTTGGACGGATTAATCTGAAATTCGTTCATCAGTCTATGTAAAGGCGAAGGGTGCCGTTTTCTCCCCTGGAACTCTCGCCTTTCGCTGTATTCATATGCTTTCTTGCTTTCCTTGGCTAGCGGGTGCAGGGGAAGGAGCGTTGCCATTCTTAGAGATGCTCGATAGCATGTCTTCCTTAGTGCCTGCTGAAAGGGAAGTACGTTAGCGTGAGCGTCCAATATATCAGTTGCAGTTGATCTTAGTCCTCCTGTTATCAGCAATGTGGCCATCCGCTGAACCCTGGCCATCTGGGATGCGAATCCCCTTGCTCCTCGTCCCCCTCTGTTCTTTCCTTTGCCCTTTGCCACTAGGCCCGCACACCATATATCAGCCACATATAGCATTTTTGGGAGGATAACGCCCTCAAACAGTCTCTTCACCAGTTTACCATGAATGCCCCTGGTAGGACGGATGATTTGTCTGCATATCATCACATACTTCATTCCTTTTGCCATGGCGTAGGCAGCGTGCTCTTTGAAATTAAGGTTTTGGTCAATGATTACCCCCAGGAACTTGTGAGATTTCGACGGGTGTATGGTGTGGTTGCGGATGGTGATAGGTTGATGGGGGGTTGGGATTGACTTGCGGGGGTTATCTGGATCTGGGATCCGTGCACTGGAAAGACAGATCAGTGCGGTTTTGTTGAGCTCGAATTCTGCACTGTGCTCTTCGCTCCATTCGAGAGCGCCACCACGTTTTTCCATCATGTGTTTGAGCTTGCCGTTGGACTCCTCATATGATTTCCCCCTTGCTGCGAGTGCCACATTGTCTAGGAACCCTAGACTTAGTTCTCCTTGTCTGGGGTTGGGGTCAGCGACTCTTAGTACATCTGAGTTGTAGAAAACAAATCCTAGAGGCGATAGCAGACAGCCCTGGTCTACGCCATCTACTACATCGAACAGGTTGGACTGATAGTCGTCGAAAAATAGGTAAGTTGACCTGTTGTCGAGGTGTCTTCTATACCAGTTAACGTACTCCTGCGGGATTCCTGCTTTTCTAAGGTTGTGCATGAGCTTGTTTACCACTACACTCGAAAAAGCTGCTTTGACATCCAGGAATAACAGTGAGATGTGATTGTTTTTCGAGGCCCATGAGTCGGTAATGAACTTGGTGAGTAGATGAAGTGAATCCGTTGTCAAGCGTCCTGGTTGACCACCGAAGTGCATTGCGGGAAGAAGGTTGTTCTGTTCTGCGATGTATGTTAGATCATCAGCAACACATGATGACAAGATCTTAGCCATTGTGTCCAAAAGTGTGATTGGCCGGTACACCTTGGGGGCGCTGTAATCCGGTTTGCATGGCTTTCTGAGAACTATCATTGATGAACATTTCCATTCGTTTGGGTAGACTTCTAGTGTGAATGTCGCTCTGAATATCGGTCCCATGAAGGGTACTAGCTGGTCTGCGCAACACATGAACACAACGTTGCATATACCGTTTAGGCCCGGGGCCTTGAAGGGGGAAAGTTTTTTGATGGCTCGATGGATCTGTGGGTCCGTTATCAGCTCAAATTCGCAAACAGGAGGGGGATACTTGAAGTCGGGATCTACGTGATCGTTGTCTGGCGGGGGTCGAAAAAACACATCATACAGTAGCTCGCTCTTGTGAGCGTTGTCTTGCGTGGTTCCATTCTGGCCGTTCACCCTCGGATCTTGAAGTGTCTTGATTCTAGTGTGTATTTGGTCAGCAGGTGTACTCGCTACGTACTTGTGTAGGGTCCAGGTTCCTGTGAGGGTAAGCCCATCCAGCCATTCCTTCCAATGCTCTTCCTTTGTGTTCTTGATACTTTCCGAGAAGCGATTGCGGGCCATTCTGAATTCCTCATGTATCGGGTCGTTCCTTCTAGCTATTAGGTGTTTTGCTTTTCTTCCTAACTTGTTCACTTCCTTGCGTTGGACATCTAGCTCTTTGGACCACCACCGTTTGGCGTACGGGGAGGGTTTGGTCTTGGGAACCTGTTCTTCAACGGTCTCGGCGATGCATCGAGTCAGGTTGGCGAAGGCAGTGTCGAATTGCTTGCGGTCAGTTAGTTCGACTGGCCAGGGGATAACGTCAAGTTTGCTAGTCAGAGTGTTCCGGAATTTGTCCCATTCAACTTCTCAGTAGTTTAGCTTGGGTGTGGTGAGGATGCGCTCTGGCTGGAGATCTAGTGTACTAATTATAGGGAAATGGTCAGTGATTACCAGACGTAGATGATGTTCAACGCTGCATTGACTGAATGCTTGTTCTAGCTGAGCGGAGCAAAAAACGTTGTCTGGGCGGGTATGGTTCTTGGTATTAGATGCTTCCAGCATTGCTACTGCTGGTGGAAGTACCTGTACTAAATTATATAAAGATAGAAGGTTAATTAGTGTGCCTGCGGCATCTAGATTCGCCGCAGTGAATAGATGTGTGTTATGTGACATTTCCCACATGGGGTGGTGGCGATTGAAGTCGCCTGACCATACAATATATTCATTCGTTTCACTGTTGTCGCCTTGAGCGATACTTTGCGTGCGGTTGCGCTGGGTGCTCTCCGTGGCCATGTGCCTTTCGAGGAAGTGAAGTGTCGTATCGCTGTCGCACGGATTGTATATATTGTATATATGCACCTTTCCAAACTGGCCTGTGATTTCTATCGCCATAACATTGGGCGATTTGATCGGGACGATATGCCAGTTGTTTTTGGATAGTCTTCTGTTGACCAGGATTAGAGTTTGCAATCTTCCCGCACTAGCATGGTGGTCAGTCGGGTAGATAACATCCCAGAACTGTTTTAAGTTAGATGTGTTAGTGAGGTTTACAGGGTTGAGGTATGGTTCTTGTATGCAGGCTATATCATATACATTTGGGTTGAGGTTTCTTAACATATGTTCCCAGGCATTGAGAGATTTGCGGAGATTTTGCTGCCAGATCTTGAGGTCGTCGCGCACAGGTTGGTCTCTGAGGTCGTCGTTACTCATAGATTACCTGCGTGGTCTTGGTCCCACCCACTTCCTGGATTATACTGTTCATACGGGGAGCCTAGGTGGTGGGACGACCAGCCATGTTCGCCGTTCTGCAAGTGGTCTTCTCCTTGGGGCGGCGGTGGGGGTTGAGGAGGTCGTGGTTGCGAGCGCCAGGTGTCCGGGAGTCGCGTTTGGTTGCCAAGTGGGATTCGGTTCACATCACGGTGTGAAAGAGTAATAGCGACTAGGCTGGTTAGAAACTAGCGCTACTTATCCAAATAGGTGCGAGTGTAATATTCGACCCAAGAGGACTGCTATTGAAGCAACTCCCTTCAAATATGCAAGGGTATCGATGATGCAAAGGGCTAATAACCTATAGCGACCTAAGACCAAAAACCAATGAGTAGCGCTGTAGCGATCAGCGACTAGCGACAAGTGAGTTCCGACAGAGAAACGTGCGTATAAGTAAGTAGCACTATGCAAGTTGTCCTATGCGATAGCGCTATGCGACGTCCGACTAGCGACAGCGAGAAGAAATCAAAAGAAGGGAAAGCGAGGGATAAGGTATGATAGTGCAAGTGGAATGCCTGATAGCAACTAGATTATAGCTCGACTACCGATAGTGATCCCGACGTTGCGAAGATCAACTTTATGAGGCAACTTTAGCGACGTGCACTCAAAGCAAGTCAAGTGACACGTGATCAGAGAGATTGGCAAGAGCGGAATCGATTGGACCAAAACTAAGATATAGCGACTAAAGTGACTCCGACACCAGCAAAGGTCTGGGGAAGAGAAGTACTGTTGTCATATCCCGTATTCTGGACCTACGTCCGATGATGTTCCCACGCCTTCCGGATGCACATCCGGACCTCCATACCCTTATCCATGACTCCATACCCTTATCCATGCCTGCAGTCCTCCAGTCCACTATCGGTTCGGATCCAGTACACCTTCGTACATCCATATATCCATACCTTCGGACCTCCGCAGCTAAGCCTGCTTCATCCACCCTTGATCCCATCGGATCCGAGCTCATCCTACCTGAGACTTTACCTTCCCTAGACTACCGGATGATATTCATGATCTATATCCTAGTCTCGTCTTCACCTAGATCTTCGGATCCGCTCATCCGATATCCAGACGCCTCATCCGATATCTCTAGACCTCTGGATCCGACCTATACTCATATCTGAAGCTCAAACCTTAAATCAGCGTCTATCTCCTTATGGTAATCCTCTTGACTCCGGACTTCGGTTATCTGTGTTTCCGTCTTGCTTATTGATCCTTGTACTTTGTTCATCTCCGAGTTCATTTGTTTATGTTCCGTTCATACTTACCAATATGTTTCCACATGCTCGTACATAGCATTTGTCTTCAGCTTACTGATCCTCTCGGATCCCGTCCAGTATATAAACCTCTGTACAACTCCTGTAAAGTTTCCTTAGTTCGAATATCATCTTAGATTCTGCTCAACATAGACTTGCTCTCTCGCATCCTAGACTTCACTCATTCTGATCTCGGACTTCGGTCCATCTTAGTATTGCCTTTCCTTAGGCCTAGGGAAGGATTCCCTAGGCCAACCTTCCGGTCCTCCGGATTTATCCTTCCGTCTATGTCCATGCTTAGGGATTGACTCCCTAAGCCGAAGCTTTGCCTTTCTGGCACTTCCTGTCTTTCTGAGACTTCTGTCTAAACCCCGTCTATCCGACTCTACCATAGTGTAGTCTACCTCCGTCTGTTTCTACTCCGGACCTTGTCCGTTGTAGCCCTTCTTCTCTTGTCCTAGAATCCTGTCCGCTCCTCCGGTCCTCCGGTCCTCCGGACATCGTAACCTTCGGACGTCGCAACCTTCGGACGTCGTAACCTTCGGACGACGCAACCTTCGGACGTCTTAACCTTCGGACCTCCGGATGTCCTGTCCTTCGGACCACTCCTCCTACCCTATCCTGCTTTGGACTCTGTCCCTTGCAGCCTATCTTCTATGTGTTTCCATCTAGGGAGCTTACCTTCGGATCTAATGCAGCGGGTGAAACTCTTCCAGAGTTTCCTATACTCATCCGAAAGTTTCCCGCGCTCATCCGGAAGTCCTCCAGCACTCAACCAGAGTAGCCAGCCTCCGGAAGTCCTTCGGACTTCGTCGGATTCCATCTGGACTTCATTCTGAAATTAAGGGCACGTACTCGGGTAAGGGGCACAGCGCACGAGCTGAGGCCAAGCCCTTCGGATCCGTCTACCCTTGAGCTACGGTCTTAACAACTGTACTGTATGTGCGACAGGTCATTTTATCATACTGCATAAAAGTTCAGGAATGCGTAGGCGAGAATAGTAGCGACACTGATGGAGGCACAATGTAGCGACAGGTAATAAGACATGCAGCGCAGCAGAACACGAGGATGCATGTAATAAGACCTGCAACTGATGAGTAGCGATGTTTTAAGGAAAAATAACGCACCAGCGGAGGTAGGTGGACATAGGCAGGACATGGGAGGACGGGATACCTAGGCGTCAGGCCGGGCAGCGCGCTATGGGAGAAAGCAGTTCCAAAGCGGATAGCTTGGGAGTTGAATAGCGCTGATGACTAGCACCTTACTCTTTTCCTCTATGCAAGGCAAAATATGACTATGGCACTCATATGCGCCTAGCGCTGGTATGATTGTCACAACGGGTGTTGCATGCTTGAGGGGGTGGCCTTCTGTAATTGATGTTTTGCCTGTTGTTTGTTTGGTCGATTGGAGGTGGGAAGTGTTGTTGGACTTGCGGTCGCGGGTGCTGACGATGGTCTTCGTTAATGCCTTCATCCCCTGACCAGGGTGGGTCAATTAAGGTTTCCCACGTGAGCGGATCATCTGTCAGGAAGAAACAATACTTAGAGTCCTTGTTGCGGTTCTTGTAGCTGTCCCATTTGCCCATGAACATCGGGCAGTCGCGACTCCATGCTGCATGGCCTTCCACATTGCAGTTCTTGCAGCGATACTGATTTTGGTCAGTTACTGTACAAGTCGCTGTTCTATGTTGACCACTGCATGTGCCACAGATGTCATGCTCTTGCAGGCAATCGGCCGCTACATGTGCGCCATCAAACGATTGGCATTTAAGGCATCTGGTGGGTTCCTGAATCAGTTTCCTTCCGTATACTTTCTTACCTGCGACTGCTAGCCCGAACTTGATTGCGTGGTTGGCCCCCTCCTTTGTGCTGAAAGTGAAGATAGCATGAGCCGTTCACTGACCTGGGTTGCGCCTGGCGAGGGGTTTGATGTATCTTGCCTTGCAGATGGACTTGGGTTTTAGGCCGGCCTTCTTTTCAACATCGTCTATTGCCGCATGGTTGTCCGGTACGAAAGAGATTGGGACATTCTCGATTAGCACGTGGTAAGCTCGATCTTTGATGACTACCTCTACTCCAAAGTGCTCAAGGAACTTGCTCTTGTTCGCTGGATTGTTGAACCACAAGGTGGATTCTGCTGAGTCCAGTTTATAGAGTACTCCACCGTGCGGAAGTCTTTGTGCTGATAAAAACACTAAGCTCTTGGGCATGTCCTCATTGTCCTCGTTGTCCTTGGTTATCAATTTGATTGCCACGGTAGCCTTCGCAACTAATTGCGCCTCCGTTAAGTCCTTGAGTGAATTGGCGTAGAGTGGGGATCTTCTATCTATCAGAATCTGTCGAGACTGTGCTTCGCTTTTTGCAAGGGCTTTGGTCAGTAGCGGGGAGGTGTTAGACTTTGTTACTGCTGCATATGATCTTGGTCCGTTAGACCCTGGTATGTCACTGGTCGTCTGAGAGTGTCGGGGGGGATTTGCACTTGCACTCTTTGCTGCTTTCGCCAATTCTTCTACTGTGGTCTGAATGTTGTCATGCCCCTCTGTTACTGTTTTCTCCATCTCCTTGTTGTACTTCACTAACACATCCTCGAGTGCATCGACTTTCTCGTCCAAAGTAGCAACTGGTCCTCCCATTAGCGCTTTGACTTTTTCTATGATATGTTCCGTGTCAATATCTTTCTGTACTTCGTAAATGATGAATGCGAAGGCTCGGATTATATCTGTGTGTGTGGCCCCGAGATTGGCCGATGTGCTGAACTCGAAGAGCGCGGCCGAGATAGCCAACAGTGTTCTGCCGGCCGTGGGAAGGTTGAGACCGTGCATGGTGAGTGTTTTCCTTGCATTGTTCAGGTTGTTGACGTCGGTCTTGACGCCTAGGCCCGTCGCATGGTCTTCGATTGATTTGCTGGTTGAAAAAAGAGGTTTACTTGCAGTTGTCTTGCGGTTTATTCTGTTGGTTTGAGTCAGTGTCGAGGAACTTGAGTCGTTGTTCGGCATGTCGGCCGTGACAACGTCGATGGGGTTGTAGGTGAGGTGTTTTGAGGTCGTCGGCTTGAGGTTCTTGAAGTGCGCGAGGCGCCGTGTGGCGGCCTTAGCGCTGTTGAGCGCATTGTCGGCGGTTTGATTTCCGGGGTCCTCGTCGGGGTGCCACTTGGTTCGGGTCCAAGAAGCGATATCTTTAGGATTCAGGAATATGAGCTGAAGTTTTCAGACTCACAAAATCTAAACACCCTATTGATAGGTCCATGTTGGTTTGGGGTTGCAATCCTCGGCACTCCAGTTTTTATGTCATCCATCAATTTCTTTGCCAATCTTGATTTGTTCATTGATCCAAGATTTAACACACCCTTACATATTCTTGGGCTCACCTGTACCTGAAAGATTGATGTATATCATTACTACAATTCATTTGTGATACATTGCTCTACAGTAGACTGTAGGTTCCTGATGGTCAAGCCTAACAGGTACAATACTATATTGTGTTCTACTCAAGTTTTGGCCCTGAGATCAAGCTGTCTACAATCAAACTTGCTTCTCTTGTTATTTTTTTTGGCCTGAAGGATTCGCACCTTCCTTTTTCACGGCTAAAACGGAGGTGGGCCTTCAATGGGTGTTGCAGCTCAGAAAGGGTCCAATTGTGGTTCGCATGAGTTTCTGTAGGCTTTCATGGCCACTGAGTCCATGATATATACACCGACGGTAATTTGAAAAAAGGGAATCTATTGATCTGCTATACCTCTTGACAACATCGTCATCGTTGTGTGCAGCACAAAGAGCGAGGTTCCGAATCATATGGGCCTGACACGGTGTCGTGAAATTTGAAGCCAGTGCAGTAATTCATTATTCAATCCTCCGTTAGGACACCAAGTGGGAGCAAATCGCGGTACTTGTTGAGCACACCGAGTCACTGATGCTGTCTTTGCCATCGCAATATCACCAAATAGCCACATCCTCGCAAGCACATCATTCAACAACACAGCACGATTGTGGAACCTTGAGAATGGCCAGCCCATCATTTTCCCCCTCTGGCATCCAGAATCAGTTGACTATGTATCATTTTCCGCGGATGGAAGGCTACTAGCCACTGGCTGCCGCAATAAAAATGCATACTCATGAGATGTTGCTATGATTGTTAGAGAAGCTGGCCTCGACTTTGATGAGCCACTTGCTCGGATATAAAAGTATCCTTACTTTCCGTATCTTTAGTGAATTAGCTCCCACTCACTCATCACTCGTGATCACCAATCCCCGTCGAACTCATTACCAGCCTTACAGAATACCCACACCCGATTATCACCATGGACTCCGGAAACATGGCATCAGTTGACAATGATCTGTGCGCGCATAACACAGGGTAATCCATTTTCCTGGATCAAATTTCAAAAGTACATAGGTGTGATCCTGGGCCATACGACGGCTACCTATCCGCGAGTCCATCATCATCGACGTTAGCCTGTCTTGGGATCTACCAGAAGACCAGTTTAAAGTGACCTGCCATTTCTCGCTGTTTCATAAACAACTGGTTAGATAACGGGAGCTAGCATATAGGCAATAAAACTCCGAGTCATCCTCCCATTCAACAGCAGTAGATATTGAGGACGCACGAGAACAGTTCACAGCGATGGGCCTCTCGTCTTCCCTAGTGGTTAAGATAGTTAATCATGGACTGAAACTTGACGGAATGTGATCATATAATCCTTCAACCGCACAGCCTATGTCGTGTATGAGCTGTGAAGAAAACACAAAGATAAAGCATCTATAACGTACCAGGAAGCAAAGAATTCAACTCCTGGCAGAAACGTCCATTGTTCCCTGCTATCCAAGTTCGCCTGTCGTTGTTGTCTTCGTAAGTTATGGTTTTGGAATGTGATGGATGAAAACTGAGATAGCGCTGCGCTCGGTAGGAGGAATTCTGGAGCATGTATTCATCCACGACTAAAATGAAAGAGATATCAGTAATAATGCCTCGCCAGAAGGACACATTGATACTATCTGGGGCATCATACGCCTGCCAGGCGGACAGTGGATCATCACTTCTTCATGGGATGGCTCGCAGCGAGTGTGGAACTTGGAGAGCGGCACAGAATTTGAGGAGACTGGCGGGACGGAGAAGGTGCAGTAGCACTGGCGAGTATAGCGTTGTCTCCGGACGGGAAGACGATGGTTAGCGGGAGTAAGGATGGTGCAGTGAGGTTGTGGGACATCGACACAGGCAAGGTAATTGCTAAATGGATGTGGCACACAAACATCGTGTGGCCTGTCTGCTGGAGTCGAGATGGTTGGAGAGTGTTAAGTGGATCCTGAGATGGGACTGTAAGGCAATGGGACGTGGAAAGCGGAGTGACAATCCTAGAGCCAATTGTGACTGGGCACTTCTTGGTGTACGCAGTTGCCTATTCACCGGACACAGCTATGATTGCGACTGGTGGATGGGATGGGCCTTTGGCTGGGGAGCCCACCGAGTGCTGGGTCAAAATCTGGGACGCAAAGACAGGCAAGTTTGTCGCAACGGACGGAAAAACGCTTATCTCTGGGTCATATTATGATTGCTCAATATTAGGACATGGAAGTGGGAGCAAACCGGTACTTGTTGAGCACACTTGGCTATTGCAAATGGCCGCAAACTCACAAGTGCATCACAAGACAATACACGCGATTGTGGAAACTCGAGCATGGGCAACCCATCAATTCGCCCCTCCAGCATGCAGAGCGAGTGCGCTGTGCGTCATTTTCCGCGGATGGATTCAGAAAGCTACTAGCCACTGGCTGTTATGACAAAAACATGTACACATGGGATATTGCTGAGGTTGTTAAAGAATCCGGCCTCAATGACCTTCTTTTGGATTCAAAGGTGAGTTAGCAGGCATTTCCCACTGTATCACTCGTTGTGCTCAACATATATACTCTAGTCTGATGTTACGCAACGTCCGGTCCAACGACGTCCGCCTGCTTATCGGGTACCTCAAGGCTTTTTCGATAGAGTCCCACCAGATGGTTCTCGAGTACGTTGTTGCTATCAGTATCACTTCATTTTTGTTTTTCAACTTTGTGTTGGTGACCGTGCCGGTCTATCATTAGCATCGCACAAAAGCACTCTTCTTGTTATTCCATCACACCGACTCTGATACCCACGAGTCCACAACACACCATCCCGACCTCGCCACTTCTACTGCGCTCGAACCCTTTCTGGATTACAGCGCAGACCAAGTGATGCAGAGATCTACTAGTTGCGCAAGCATCGTTCAACCATAGTTGGCGCCACTGATGTCCTGTATGCAAAGGGCAAACATGTATGTTCCTGCCTTCCTCCTTGGATATTCGAACTCCACCCGATTTCATATAGAGGCACGCTTCAGCAAGAGAAAACTTGCGGAGCCGAGATCCATTGAAAAATGCTACTGTAGGCAGTTCTCGGCCTCCTAAGACGACTGTTGCACACAATCTAGTGACGCGGCTCAAGCCCAATGCTGCCACATCTATCACACCTCCCGCCACCACTGTACTTCTGCAGCTCTAAATGTCGACACCATCGCGCCTCGATGCAACGATACGACAGCCTGGACGATGGTCTCATTTCTGGCTCTTCATTTCTTCTACTTCTCCTGAGTATACCGGAGGTCGTCATTGATCTCGTCTTTCCCAAAGATCTGTCCCGCACATAGCGCTCACCCGATCCCCTGAGTACATGCAATAGAGACACAAACCCATTGCCTGCACAATGCAAAAGTTCAAGAAAACACACTGTTTTTTCCACAGTCATGTTTGCCTTATTCCTCTTCTCATGTTTGTCTCTTGCAGTTTGTCGATGTCTTGTTTCGTCGTTCAGATATAAAGCAGTCTTCGTCGGGCAACTGCATTACTATCTGGGTACATCAGCAGCCATTTCCTAAGCGGATGTGTAGCACAATTAAATATGCATGAATTTTGCGTGCCAACCGTTGGTTCAGAGCCTCGTGGCTGGCACGCCCCCTGCAACAAGCTTGGCGAGCGCCTATTGCTTGAACTCATTCCACCATCATCAATTAGCGAGCGTTCCACCCATCCATTCGATCTCAAGCACAAGTTGAAGCAGCTTTTACGCCTTGCATTCTCTATCGCATCTCAGTTTGACTGTTCTAGCTGATCATCCGAGTCGTCACTGGACACACGCCAACCCTTTCTGAACGAATCAGTGTCAGTGTTTCCATCTCTTATAACCTTTCTCGCTATCTGATCTCGTTGATAGCTTTTGTATATGTCTGAAGGATCTTGGGAAAAGCTTTCTCAGGTCGCTGTCAAGGGTGCTCAATATGACTCTCGTGAGCGTCAGCCCCATCCGAAATGTTTGGAAGGGACCAGGGTGGTCCTTCTCAATTACATCTACAAATCATTGGACAGCCCAGGAAAGAGTCAACTCATCTGGCTGCATGGCACGGCGGGCGTTGGAAAGTCTGCTGTTGCGTTCACCGTAGCTGAGAGAATGAGAGGTCTGAAAGTGAAAGAAGGAAGCAAGGAAAAGCGGCTCGCAGGAACATTCTTTTTTTCGCGCAAGCACACAAAACGCCGCACAACTGGTTATTTCTTCGCGACTCTTGTCTACCAGCTTGCAACCAATTTCCCCAGCATCAGGGAGGACGTGAAAAGAACTATCCTCGACAATCCTGCATTGCTAGATCACGACATGTCCCTTCGCGACCAGATGGAGGTATTATTTCTCCGACCCCTCCAGAGGCTTCAACTCAGATTGCGCGAATGCCCGCCTTTGACATTTGTTATTGACGCCCTTGATGAATGCATCTCCGAATTCCTCGATGAAGAAGCATATAAAAGCGAGCTCGCTGATCTCATCTCCTTGCTTGGCGAAGCGCTCCGTGATCCTGATCTGCCCGTCACCCACATTCTTCTTACGAGTCGTTCGGAGGAGCATATCTGTATAGCCATGCGCACTGCAGAAATGCGCCCGCTGTTGTGCGAGATACCAGTGAAGACTTCTGGGGAGGGTGTTGCTGCCACCATCTCATTGGATGGCATAGATGTTGACAGCGACATATGTGTCTTCTTGCAACATTCGTTCGCAAAGCTAGGAACTCGCCATCCCGATTTTCCACAACCCTCAGAGGATCAACTTGCACGGTTAGCGGGCCGAGCGGGCAGGCGTTTTATCGTGGCTTCTACGATGATGAAGTTTATTGATGATCAGCAGAATGATCCTCACGATCGACTTCAGCTCATGCTCAAGCTAACGAGCAAACTGCTTCCAGGAACGGAGGTGTACAAGTTGTACAACAGTATCCTTTCCACATGCGCTGACCCAGTACTCGCACATCTGCACTTGTCTGTTATTGCTACCCTTGCAGACCCTTTGCCGATAGCACAAATATCGAAACTTCTTGGCCCTTGTGAGGGCAGGGACGTCAAAAGTGTACTGGTGCAGCTACGATCTGTCATAGATATTCCTACCAACAGCAATATTCCCGTGAATATCTACCACTCCTCCGTCCGTGACTATGTTTCTCATCACTCAAACTGCTCCCTCCGTCAAGTACACCACATCACATCACCACACTCCCTACTCGCTCTTTCCTGTTTCCGCTTGATGGCGCACGAGCTTCTAGAAAACACGCCCCTTCCAGATGCGCTCTCAGAATTGATGAAGCATAGCCAAGCTGTGGAATCTCACGAACCTCAGAATTTAAAATATGCATTGGACTTCATTGTCCAGCCACTTGAGCCACTGCAAGTGCTTATAAGTCTGCTATGGCTTCGGGGGCATCGTAATTCAGAATTAAAATTCTGGCTGGATACCCAGGATGGGTGTGCTTGGCTACAAACACAGGACGGGCAGGTCTGGCAGGACGAGCAGGACAGGCAGGACGAGCAGGACAGGCAGGACGAGCAGGACAGGCAGGACGAGCAGGACAGGCAGGACGAGCAGGACAGGCAGGACAGGAAGGACGAGCAGGACAGGCAGGACAGGCAGGACGAGCAGGACAGGCAGGACGAGCAGGACAGGCAGGACGAGCAGGACAGGCAGGACGAGCAGGACAGGCAGGACGAGCAGGACAGGCAGGACAGGCAGGACAGGCAGGACAGGCAGGACGAGCAGGACAGGCAGGACAGGCAGGACAGGTAGGACAGGCAGGACAGGTAGGACAGGCAGGACAGGTAGGACAGGTAGGACAGGCAGGACAGGCAGGACCGGCTAGAATTGAATAAGTTGCGAATAAGGTTCTCTCAGCTGGCCAAGGGAGGGAAACACCAGCTCCAAGATCTTAACACGGCACACCAGGTACCGATCCTGGACAAGCCTGAGCATAGCTCGCATCTTCACCCGTCGAACATATCCTGGCCACTACAGACCTCGGACGACGCCTTAGACCTATTCCCATCGCCCCCGTCACCCTGAACACCCCCACGACCTCCACTACCTTCCCCCACTGGGTCTGACTGGCTGGAGACCATAGGTGAGTGAGGGCCACTGCAGACGTTGGGTACACAAGCCTGGCTGCGAGCCACAGGCGGGCCACAGTGGTTACAGTGGCTGGAGACCCAAGACGGGAGATACTGGCTGCTGAGCCATAGTGGGCAAGACTGGCTGCTGACACAGGGTGGGAAAGACTGGCTGCAGACCCAGGGAGACAAAGACTGGCTGCAGACTCCGGAGGGGCGAGAGTGGCTGCAGACCCAGGGTGGCAAAGAATGGCTGCAGACTCCGAACGGGCGAAAGTGGCTGCAGACCCAGGGATGCAAAGACTGGATGCAGACTCCGGGCGGGCGAGAGTGGTTGCGAACCCAGGGAGGCAAAGACTGGTTGCAGATACAGGGAGGTAAAGATTGGCTGAAACCCCCGGGAGTACGAGAGTGGCTGCAGACACAGGGAGGCAAAGACTGGCTGGAAAACCCAGGCGGACGACAGTGGCTGCAGACCCAGGGAGGCAAAGACTGGTTGGAAACCCCGGGCGGACGAGACTGGTTGAGGACTACAGGTGGGCGAGAGTGGCTGCAGAGACACGGAGGGAAAGATTGGCTGCAGACCCAGGGAGGGAAAGACTGGTTGCGGACGCCCCAGGGTCAAACATGGCGGTTGACGATTCTTTGGGTGACAATGGAAGAATTCTCGAGCACGTTGGAAACAACCAGAGAGTTCATCGTTGTCTCGGATTCGCCTTTACGGCCCGCTTTTCAAGTAATTCAGCAGTTCAAGAGCTTGCCGGATTTCTTGATGTTTCCAGCCTTCTTGACGTTAAGGAACCAGGATCATTCGGCCTTTACATCAACGTGCAATCGTCCTCCACCAAACGTGGGGACCATCCATGCAATGACGGCCTTTATCGATTTTGCAAGCCAAGCATGGAAGCGAAGTCGATCAACTTCCGATGCTCTGAAGTATGCATGTCAAAACTGGGCCCTCCATCTCTCTCGAACTCCGAATCCGCGGGACGAGAGGCTTACCTATATACTTGAGTCTTTCTGGACTCGCAATCTCCTCTCCTGGCTCGAAAGGCAGTGGTGTTTGAAGGATCTGCACTCTTGCTTCACTATTTTATGTGAAGAGGAGAAATTTGCACAGGTATGTGTTCCCAATGAAAATTTTCTAGCCTGACGGGCTGAACTGCGCGTACAGGAACATCTTCAAGCTCCAATGTTATCTCTATCACGAGTCTGAAGCACTCGATGTTACGCGGCATTCCTCGCTATTTTGTCGATGCACGTTGATTTTTTCACGCGTCTTCAGTGTTTATATATACCGCCAATCCAAATCGATTATACATTTTCTCTCGTTCCAAAAGAGCCTACGCTTCCGTTTGATCGGGCAAAATAAAGGTGTTTGTTTCAGTAGCAGAATATGATCTAGATTCATAATTTGGTCGAGTGTTTACATATATACCACCCATCCGACTCGATTATACATTTTCTCTCGTCCCAGCAGAACCCACGCTTCCCTTTGATCGGACAAAATAAGGGCATTGTTTTAGTAGCAGAATACGACCTAGATTCATAATTTAATGTGCGACCTGGGTGCCACCGTGCCACGTTGACCCCTCTATGTTAAAACCAGCCTTGACGAGTTTAAATTTTTGCCTCGTTTATTACGGAGTCCAGCCCTCGGAGGCCTCCTCATCGAGCTGAGAATGTAAAACTGCTCACTACGACGGATGGCCGGTAATGAATACATTATGCAGTTCCATGAATTATAACCTAGACATAGGAACAGGCTCGAGTTCTGAGCACCCCTGGTTAGATCTTGTCCTGAAGGACTTTACGTCGACGCGTGCCAGTGCTGATGAAAAGTACACTTCGCTCTGCATCGAGACTCGAGATGTCCCTTGACCGTCGTGTTCTGGTACTTTTAAGCCGTCGTTCCTCGAAGAGCTTGAATCAACACAACTTTTGATGTCTCCCTCTTCCGTACTACAGGCTGAAGGGCAGATCGCTGGGGTGTTGTGGACACATGCATGTGCCGCGTCATGACTGGCCGACGAGGGGTTTCTCTCAATGATCTGTAATCGGCTGTAAGCGTTTGGTGGCAGGAAGTGTCAGCCTAGGAAAAAAGTACCCACGTAAGTACATGCTTATGACAGACTTCAGTCCTCGCATCCACCCATCGGCTCTGAACGTCCACTGTTTATGCTAGTATGAAAAGAAAAACTCAGTAAATAATCTAGGTGGGCGGGGATTCCTTCCTTGCTCACGGTGCCATCTCACCAAACTGTGTTCCCGCGCTTCTCACTCCAGTTCTCCTCAGTTGTTTTCTCTCTCGTTCTTTCATCTCGTACCCACCCATCAATATCATCCCTCGACGTGAAGTGTATCCTGGACAGGAATTGAAAACATGGCGAGGGAATCATTGCGTCCACTACGCTCGTTCCTAACTCTTCAGCCATTCAAGTTCTTAAGGTGCTGTAGGTCGCTTTCCTAGCTAAAATCACCCATTAGGTCAGCTGAAACCGTTATGTTCTGTTAGGAAAAGAAGACCGAACCATTTGATTTAGCCTTCTACTGAAGTTCCTTTTCGTGATTTGTGCTTCCTGCCACACCTTGCCCTTTTGAAAGGATTGGATGATCCGCTCTACGGCACGCATGTCCGACTTTGGCAGAATCGTTGATGACAAAGAGCAGAAACCGTGCGGCGTACACTGCTAGTGGAGGCGAGTGGTTGGTAACCGGGACTGGGCTGACTGTTTAGGCAGAGCCTCGGAGGGCCAACACTTGCTTGTAGAGAAACCACGCGTGTTTGCAAGCTAAAAGTATTAATGCGTTAAATGAGCTTCGGGAGATATGCCGTGAATATCGTGGAGTTGTTATTCTGCACGGAACGATCAAGACACGTTCCCTTAGCTTAAGGTGCGCAAAGCATGGGCGCTCTCGAAACACGCGGGCCTTCCCATCGAAGTAACAGATGTGGAGTCATTCACTCGGCACCGAACAGGTTGAATCATTGGGAAACCTTTAAAATTGTTATTCTTGTGGAACGAATGCGATAAGTGAGAGAAGGAACTGCCAGTGAATGAAGCCGAAGAGGAGCCATGACGGCGGGGCTTGAAGTATTCGAGGAAGACCGGATGCGACCGACATCAGAACTTCTTTTCTCAAGGCTTGAATGCGAAGTGACGGCGACGCCTCCAGCAGAACAAAACTATTGATGACATTGAACAGAGTGAGATTCGAACTCACGCCCCCGAAGAGACCAGATGATACGCTCATCAAATGAGCTGGTTCTCTCCTTAGTCTGGCGCCTTGGACCGCTCGGCCATCTGTCCTGGGTTCGAACTTTCCTACCGCGAACCTTTCACTCCGTTACTAACCGAGGTCACGCACAGAGAGCCTGCATGCCTGACTGAGCTTGTGTAACCCTTTGCGGGGAACAATGCCCGGGATTATGGCGAGCGAGGAGAAGCATGCGTACTTCGAAGACCAGATACTGAGAAATTATACCTTCGTGAGTTCAATTGACAGTGTCGTCGTATAACTAATCATTAACACATCGAGAGCATGTAGTAGTACCCGTCATGTATGATACACACAAATTGAAAAAAAGAGTAGAAAATCTAGGGATAAAGGCCGGATAGCGAAAGTCATACTAAAGGTACAACAGAGTCGGACCTTCTCCTACGTGGTCCCGCAGAGAATGAATTCTAACAACTTCCTTTGTCATCTCCTTCTTCCACTTTGTAGTTGCTGGTATACGAGTAGATGCATGTTCATTCGAGCACGACAGCAAGAACGTGGTATGTGGGCTTTCCACGTTAAATTGGCTCTCCCGGGTCGGCGACCTGTCGATGTACCCTCCCTCACCATCTATGGAATAGTCCAGGACACCTATTGCCCACCTCCTATCGTGAGGCTTTGGGCCAATGTGCCTCACCTTCACCTTAAAGTGATCATGCTTGAACGAAAGACATCTCGAGTCAGGCGACTCTTCACTGATGCCCGCTAACTCGACCTCCAGTAGGAGCACCCAAATTTCGAGTCCGTGATTGGTCAAGGCAAAGCGCCTATCTCCAAACTCGTAGCCTGCGGCCCGCTCAACTGAGTGGCGGAGTGTTTTGATACATCCCGCAGCATAGGAGTGCGGCGCATCCGG
This sequence comes from Suillus subalutaceus, assembly GCF_016647625.1. Lineage (NCBI taxonomy): Eukaryota > Fungi > Basidiomycota > Agaricomycetes > Boletales > Suillaceae > Suillus > Suillus subalutaceus. Next base: position 164,748 of record NW_024540312.1, read on the forward strand.
GAGGGCCGCGTTATAGCGGGAACAACGACCGCTCCATAAAAACACGTCCCATTTATCGTATCTCTTTATTACCTCCTCCATGAGACGGAAGAAAGCTCTGTTGCCTTCGCCGTATGCGATCATGAGGCTGATATCGAATATTCCGATAAGGGAGTACGCGACATCTTCGATGCGAGTCGTTCGCCTCCTGGATGCCCACAACATTTTTTCTGGCACTCTGTCGATGCCAGGAGTGAATGATTCAAGGTCATCCATATGTATGTCCGTCAGCGTTGATATCTTTTTCATGATGACCTTGCTGTTTCTGTTGTTTCTGTCGTTCGTAGAGCCTTGGATGAGGGGCGTCCAGTTTTTTCCATAGAATTTGATTTGTAACGGAGCAATGAGCTCTTGAAGCGTCCATCCTCTCTCGAACCACGCATCGACTGCCTTTTCACCACTTTTGCCCTTCTCTTGCAGTTGGAGAGCTGCGAGGTCTGCCGTTTCCGAAAGGAAAGCGATGCATACATGGGAATTTCTGTACCAGCGAAACATGGAGCGGATGGATTCATCCAATTCTGAGCTGCTTGCTTGTCTATGCAGCACGTGTCGGACCAAGCGAATTCGCAGTTGTGGACAACCTTCGCTGTGCGGCAAAAGCGTTGAAGCTTCTTCCATCCTGGCCCATCAGCGACTTCCTTCGGGTCCTTCGACATCTGGTGATATAGAGGCTCTTGATTGTCCGGCAACCATCTATGCGAGAGGACAGCATATTTGAGTTCCTTCTTCACGCGCTCTCTGATACGCTCCCCCTTTTCCTCCCCGTCCACGATCCTCTTTTCAGCAAAATCGGCGAGAATGTTGTTGGGGACCATTTTCTCTTTGAAGTGCTTCCTGACGAAATCTCTGTCCACGAGTTGAAACTTTATCTTTTCATCCTCTTCGGTGATATGAAGTAGACGAATGGGCATCTCATTGGTGATATATTCATTGAATTCTTCTTCAACAAGATCTTTGAGGTCACGGCTGCCTGTTGCAGCAGCAGAGGCGCTCATGGTAAGAATGTCGCTCAGTGACTTCAAAGTCGTCTAGGAATATTAGAAAGCCGCAAATGCCATATGCATAGTGATAAACTCACGATTGACGACCTCTGATAGTGGTGGTGACTGGGAGGCTCCCTAAATGCTGTGGAAGAAATACAGGAAGTTCTCCTCTTTTGAAGGGTTGTGAACCCTGCTATGAACGAACAGACATGGGGACCTGCGGATTTATATTCAGCATATCATCACGTACGTTATCCTTCTTCTCTTGCGCCATTGATACAGCAATGTATTGCCTTTGTGAAACCCTAAAAAACCCGCACGAGTCTCCTGCAGTGTGCACTGCATACGAGATATCGGAACATGCTGATGGACGTTCGGAATCAAATTTGACAGTCTAGAACATTCGTCTTCTGGAACCGGGCCAGATGATGCAATGGTTACACACCATACACATTGTCTGCACGTGGGGTAAGCGCCTCTGGCTATGTTGGTTCAGATAGACGCGTGTAGAACCGCCGAATGCGCTTTCTTCACACTATCCATTATCAGGCTAAAAGTAAGCCACCTCCCTTTTATTCAAGCTGTTCCTCAGATCAATGCAACCCACGGATGCGGAGGCAGACCGCTGAGATGATATCAACGTATGGTTGTGAACGTCGAGTCGTGCAGTGTCCGTGGGGGCTTGCGTTCGACGACATCTTTTCCTCGTCTGAGGACACCGCCACTGCGCGTCGTTGCAGGAAGTAAAAACGTCATACTGATTGATACGCCTACGAGACAAGGGGACATACTATTTTACGATAAATCTGCTGGTCCTTCTTATGAGCTCGGCGCTGGATGTGAACGATTGATGTCAGTAGTAAGACCTGGGAAAGAAACTGGGTAGGTAGTCGGTAATTGCCATACCTATTGCTCACGGGGCAGTCTAACTGTCCGTCCATCTTCTACTCTTCCACCCTTCGCCGCTCCTCCCACAAGCTCGTGCGTCAAAAACAGCCCCTGCCAAACCCACGGCTTGAAGTGTGTTCTGTACGTGACATGGAACAGCATGCGTAGTATGACGTTATGTCTGGCGTATCGTCCAATAATCAATTGCATCCTATCTCTTGAGCCCTTGAAACCACCTGTCAACGCCATCCAAACTGTCATGTTCCAAAAAGAAGGTCAACTTTTGCATATCACTGTGCTTTGAATGCATGCGGATAACACAGGTGACACACGTATTCATTCTCCTTCTACGATATGATAACTTGCCATGGCACTGACAAGTAGCGTACAGCATCCACTGCAGGAAGTCAATAGTCCGATTTATAAGGTTGGGAATGGAATAAACACTTGCATACGTAGAAGCCACAGGTCTTGGGAAACTGAAGTTTTATTTAGCTGAATCTTGAGGATGCTGTGTAGAGGGTTGTGTGTATTTTCCACGGTACAGCCCAAGTACAAGACACAAGACTGGGTGTAACCAGTTTGACTACGTCCTCCAGCTACATTCCACCACATCCGTTCGATCTCCGGCAGGTAATTCTTGCACCTTTTATTTTGTATCACTCTACAGCAGTGAGTGTCAGAGTTTCATCGTTTCGTTACCCACTGCCTCATGATCACCACCGTTGGACAGATTTACTACGCAAAACATTGTTTCACGACATCGCCTTAAAAGATCCAAGTTACAGCTTCGCCTTCTATCCTTGGATCGGCGTCCTGGTAAGGCTCAAAGTGATTTCCGCTCCTGTGGTTTCTAACCTATAGCTGTCTTTACCTGACTAGTGAGACTTTATCTCACAATCTGTGTAACGACTATCATCGTCCCTTTGTTGAGGAGTCATTGTGAGCATACCCATCTCTTTTTCCTTATCTCCTTCTCTGACCTTATTACCAGATTTTGGATATGTCCGAAGGAACTTTGGAGAAGCTGGCCCAGGTCGCTATCGAGGGTGCTGAACACGACTCTCGGGAACGTTTGCCCCATCCCCAATGTTTGAAAGGGACCCGAGTGGATCTCCTCGACTACATCTACGGAGTATTAGATGACAAATCGAATAATCGACTCATTTGGCTCCATGGCACAGCGGGCGTCGGAAAGTCTGCTGTTGCGTTTACTGTAGCCGAAAGGATGAGAAGTTTGAAAGTGACAGAGGAGACGAATGTCGAGAAGCGACTCGCAGGAACTTTCTTTTTCTCTCGCAAGCACACGAACCGCCGCACAACTGGTCGTCTCTTTGCGACACTTGCATACCAGCTGGCCAGTAATTTCCCCAGCATCAGGACGTACGTGAATAAAACCATCCTCGAGAACCCTGCCCTTCTACACCCCGATGGGTCTCTTCGCAAACAGATGGAGGTGTTACTTTCCCGACCTCTGCGGCAGCTCAAATCCAGACTGCGTGACTGTCCGCCTTTGGCGTTCGTTATTGATGCCCTTGATGAATGCACAGAATCCCTCAACCAAGCTGCACCGGAATCCCTCGATCAACCCACAATTGAACCATTCGATGAAAACAAATCTGAAATTGAGCTTGCTGAACTCATCTCCTTGCTCGCCCAAGCTCTTCGAGATCCTGATCTGCCCGCGACCCACATTCTAGTCACAAGCCGCTCGGAACCGCATATTCATGAAGCCATGCAGCACGAAGATGTGCACCCGCTCGTGTGTGAGATACCAGTGAAGATTTCCGGACAGGGCATTGCTGCCATCATCTCGCTAGATGGCGCGGATGTCGACAAAGACATTTATCTTTTCTTGGAGCATTCCTTCATGAAACTGCAAAGTCGCATTCCCACTTTCCCGCAGCCAACGAAGGTTCAACTTGAGCGGCTAGCGAACCGAGCGGGGAGACGTTTGCATCGTGGCATCTACAATGATGAAGTTTATCGATGATCGACACAGCGATCCCTACGACCGACTTGAGCTCATGCTCGAACTAGCGAGTGACCTACTTCCAGGAACGGAGGTGTACAGGTTATACGACCGTATTCTCTCCACATGCGCCGACCCGACGCAGGCATACCTGCACTTGTCCGTCGTTGCTGCCCTTTCAGATCCTCTGCCTATGTCACAAATCTCGAAACTTCTTGGTCCTGGTGAAGGCAGGGACGTCGAAAGAGTGCTGGTGCAACTACGGTCTGTCATAGATGTACCCACCGACAACAGTCTCCCTGTGAATATCTATCACTCATCCGTTCGTGACTATGTTTTCCACCCCTCTAACTGCAGCCTCCCTGAAGTGAAATATATCACATCACCACACTCCCTACTCGCACTTTCCTCTCTCCGCTTGATGGTACGCGAGATTCCAGGAAGCACAGCCTTCCTCGACGCGCTCTCAGAATTGAATAGGCACAATCAAGCTATGGAATCCCACGACCCTCAGAATTTAAATGATTCGTTATCCTTCATGGTGCAGCCACCGGAACCTCTGCAGGTTCTTATAAGTCTACTATGGCTTCGGGGACATCGCAGTTCAGAGTTACGATTCTGGCTTGAAACCCTGGACGGACATGCCTGGTTGCAGACTGCAGGAGGGGAAGATTGGCTGCTGACCCAGGGGGGGGCAAGACTGGCTGCTGACCGACGGTGGGACACAGTGGTTGCTGACGCAGTGGGGAAAGGCCTGGCTGCAGAGTCGGGGCGTGCGAGTGTGGCTACAGACCGAAGGAGGTCAAGGCTGGTTGCAGACTGAGGGCGTGCGAGTGTGGCTACAGACCGATGGAGGTCAAAGCTGGTTGCAGACTGAGGACAGGCAAGTGTGGCTACATACCGAGGGAGGTCGAAGCTGGCTGCAGACAGAGGGCGGGCGAGTGTGGCTACAGACAGAGGGAGGTCGAAGCTGGTTGCAGATTGGGAGCGGGTGGCGGTTTGGGTCTGAGGGCGGGCGAGACTGGCTGCTGACCGATGGGGGGACACAGTGGTTGCTGATGTGGGCTAGGGGATGGCTGCGGAGCCGGGGCGGGAATGTGTGGCTACAGACCGAGGGAGGTCAAAGCTGGTTGCGGACTATGAGCGGGAGAGCCTGGCTGAGGACTGTGAAGACTGTGGGGGGAGTGTGGTTGCAGATCTGGGGTGGGAAAGGCTGGCTGCAGACTGAGAGAGGGCGAGTGTGGTTGCAGACCGAGAATGGGAAAGACTGGGTGAATTCCGAGGATGGGCAGGACTGGCTGAAGTCCGAGGATGGGCAAGACTGGCTGCAATCCGAGGATGGGCGAGACTGGCTGGACTCCAAGGATGGGCAAAACTGGCTGACGTCCGAGGATGGGCAAGACTGGCTGATGCAGAGTGCTGGAGGGCGGCGACTGTGGCTGAAGACCGAGGGTGGGCAAGACTGGCTGCAGACTAAGAGAGGGAAAGTGTGGCTGCAGTCCGAGGATGGGCAAGACTGGCTGCAATCTGAGGATGGGCAAGACTGGCTGCAGAATATGGCAGGGCGAGTGTGGCTGCAGTCCGAAGATGGGCAAGACTGGCTGCAGTCCGAAGATGGGCAAGACTGGCTGGAATCCGAGGGCGGGCAAGACTGGCTGCAGACTAACAGAGGGCAGGTGTGGCTGAAGACTGTGGAGGGGCGAGTGTGGGTGCAGATCCGGGGTGGGACAGGTTGGCTGCAGACTGAGAGAGGGCGAGTGTGGCTGCAGTCCGAGGATGGGCAAGACTGGCTGCAGACTGAGGGAGGGCGAGTGTGGCTGCAGTCAAAGGATGGGCAAGACTGGGTGGAATCCGAGGATGGGCAAGACTGGCTTCACTACGATCAGCAACACCCATTCCAAACCCTTGGTGCGCTCCAGCTATCTCTGTCATCATCTACTCAGCAAGACTCGCCCACACACCCCCAGCCATCCTCGTTCCCACACACCAGTAGCGCAGGCCTTGTGCAGACGTGGGACGACTCCTGGCTGCAGGTCCATGGCTTGAGAAATTTGCAGACCCCAGACGAGCAAGACTGGCTGCAGACCCAGGCCGGACGCCACTGGCGACAGACTCAGGCTGGATGCCACTGGCTGCAGACCCGGACCGGGCGAGGTTGGCTGCAATCCCATGCTGCGCGAAAATGCCTGCAGACCCTGGGTGGGCGAGACTGGCCGCAGACTAGCAGTAGGGGATCCTGGTTGCTGACCCCGCACGGGCGACGCTGGCTGCAGACTCAGAGCGGTGAAGACTGGCTGCAGATCCAGGGTGGCCAAGACTGGCTGCTGATCTTGGGTGGCGAAGACTGGCTGCAGGCAGAGGGTGGACGAGACTGGCTGCAGAACCAGGGAGGACGAGACTGGCTGCTGACGCCATATGGTCAAACATGGCGGTTGACCACAATCTGGGTGACAATGGAAGAATTTTCGAGCACTTTGGAGGCACTCAGAGAGTACATGATTGCCCCAGACATGGGTTTGCATCCGGCTTTTCAAGTTATCCAGCAGTTCAAGAACTTGCCGGATTTTCTAATGTTTCCGGGATTCCTGGCGTTGAGGCATCAGGATCATTCCCCTGCAACATCACCACATGCTAGTCTTCCACCAGACATAGAGATCATCCATGCAATGAAGGTCTTTTCAAGTTTCGTATATGAAGCACGGGAAGAAAGTCGATCCGCTTCCGACGCTCTCAATTACGCATGTCAAAACTGGGTCGTTCATCTCTCACGAGCTCCGAATCCGTGGGACGAGAGGCTCTCCCATATATTCCAGTCTTTCTGGGATCATAATCTCCTCTCCTGGCTCGCAAGGCAATGGTGTTTGAAGGATCTACGATCTTGTCTCACTATCTTATCGGAAGGCGAGAAAATAGCAAAGGTGCGTGTTCCAATGGTTACTTAGACTCACAATCTGATCCGCGCATGTAGCAACATCTCCTCCAAACCTAAGGGTCATCCCAGTAACCAGCTTGAAGTTATCAGGTTCATACCGTCATGTGTCTGCAGTGCCATGAGCTTAGTTTACTTACTCAAGAGCACGCGCGAGCCTACGCAGTATTAACACTTTCTTTGATAATGCAAGAGAATTCTTCAACGCTTGTACTTGCTTGAAAATATATTTACTTATCTGAATTAATTCAGTTTGATTGCGATTGATCATTGCTAGTTGACGAAGTAAGTATGTGGCTGTGTTGGTCATGTCCCTATCCGCATTAATATTTTAACTTCCTTCCAGAATCCACTTTGTAACAACATTCAAATCGAGGACACTCTTCCGAGCGTCTGTATTCAACCATACGCGCTGGCTACCCTCTTGCGTCCGAAAAAGTCGCTATCAGAAGCTTTGTGCGGAGACGTTGTTCGGAGTAATGCACGTATCCCGACATCAACCAAGACATCCTTGAACGGCCACAGAGTTTCTCGCTCCGCGAGGAACCTGAGTTTCCTCGGTATCCGGAACTATTTCAATGGCCTTGAAAGACATGTTCAGAAACACAATCACGAACTTCCAGGCGTCCATCGGGCGCAATTTTCGGTTTCGTGTCCTTCGCGGGGTTCAGCGCAGATATTGCTTCAGAAACCGAAGGAGTTGGATATCCCAATAGAAGATTATTACTCTGGAAATCACGCTCCTCTTCCACCTTCTCAGCGCTCTGATTGGCGGCTAAGAGCCACTTCGCGCACCAACCTCACTCAAATATATGATGGCCAACGGCACAGGAGATACATCAAACGTGCAAATCCTCCCCACATCCAAGTACAACAGGGAGAGCCATTTTTCGAAGAGATTCAGGCATACAATAAACAGTTCGTTGCTTTTCTAAATTTTGCCTTTGTATTAAATCAGTTATTCACAGTTTTTTATCCCTATTGGAGTCGGAACAAAGAGAGGATGAAGCAGTTTTGAGGGAGCGACTATCCACTTGGTCGTTGTTTCGATTACAAGAAGAAGGGTATACGATGACGGGTCTTTCTGCTTTTTGGATGGGCGCACCAAAGTTCGGACGTTTTGTAGCTTCATTTTCTCTTGGTCCTGGTATCGACTTGCCAGATCATAGGTTTGAGTGAGTTCTTGTGTCGATTGGAATCTTGTCGAAAAAGCGCGCTTACTATGTTCAGGAATGGTACACAAGTTCTCGTTTCGAGATTCGATCCCCTTCAAGAGCCACCACGCCGAGGAAGCGTCCTTAACAAGACTGCGTCACAGTTGCGCGTAGCATTTGAAGAGAAATTCGAGGTTGAAGATGGCTGCTGGCGCTTGGACGTTGGGCGGTCCAACATCGTGTACATTCGTATGCGAGAAGCCATTTCTCGTTTCAATCAAGACCCGCAAGCGCTAGCAGACCCAACTCATTTGATATCCTCTCCAGACAACCAGTTTATTCTCCACGGAACACATTTGCGAGACGTCTTGTTGCGCTCATTTTCCCCGGATAGACCATCACTGCATACACCGTTGCAACCTCCAGATGAGGTTAAGTATGTGCCTCGAGGGAGGCTTGAGCATGACAGTCGAGAGGTGCGAGGGCACGGAGGCGCGTTCAAGGAAGACATGCACATCCAAAGCTGGGCAAGGCGATATTCACAGGTCAATCCAATTGCAATAGATGGTGATCCGGTCCTTGAGGGCCTGAATGCCACGCAGATTCGGGCTATTGCCATGATGATTGGCGAAAGGATCAGTCTCGTTCAAGGAGTACGTTTCATCTGGTCAAGTAACATCGAAAACTAAAGGACATCCACTTTAGCCGCCTGGTACGGGCAAAACGAAAACCATCATCGAAACCGTGAAATTACTCAAGGTTCGATATCCTCGCATCGATTTATATTTGTCTCTGAGATGTTATTCAAGGTTCACTTTGAAGTGCATCACCCTCTTCTTGTCTGCACTTACACCAATGTTGCGGTTGATAATCTCGTGGAGGGTTTTGCAGCGGCTGGCGTGAAACCCCTTCGAGTCGGGTTCGGTGCTAAAATTAAATCGTCTCTATACGAGTATACTTTAGATGCGAAGCTGGAGGCGCATCCTCTCAGGCTTAAAGTCGACCAACTTCTGAAAGACCAGGAAAATGTGGAAAGAAAGTTGGGCGCGCTGGAACAGAGAATCGATGTAGCTGAAAAATTGGGCAGTGAAAAGCTCAGTAGCATGCGGACTGCGTTTACAGCATTGGAGAGGCAAGTTTTGGCGCTGAGAGCGAAACTGTATGCGCATCATCAGGAAATGCTCAACGATATCACTGCTGCGGCTGACGTAGTGAGTGATCTACTATCTGCCCCACTTTACCTCCGACTCACGACTCCTTGGTAGATTTGCACAACGTGCATCACGTCCGCCAGTGCCGCACTCAATATTCTTGACTTTCCTGTTGTGTTCTTAGATGAGGCCTCCATGTCGACAGAGCCAGCGTCACTTATTCCTTTGATGCGAGGAGTGAGCCTGCTGAATTCTTTCCTGTGTTGTCGTTCTGACCATTAGCGCAGTCTCGACATGTTGCCTTGATTGGAGATCACAAACAATTACCTCCCGTCATTGCCAGTCGCGAGGCGCAACTTAACGGCCTTGGGATCAGTCTATTTGAAAGACTTACTGAAGAAGGAGGTGTGTGATTCTGACACATCCATCAGAAGATTTCTTATCTGGAATATCAAATTATAGTTGTTCCATCAATTATGCTTGATGTGCAGTACAGGATGCACCCTTCCATTTCTAGATTTCCATCGCTAGAATTTTATGATTTTGCTTTGCAAGACGGGACGGTGGACTCTGCTGGTAACATACACCCCATGTTACTACCACCGCTGTCAAGTCACCTCGAGCAAAATGCTCTCACTGGTCACCGTCCCTCTGTCGTATTCATTGATCACGGTGGTGCAGAAACTCTCAAGGACCGCAGCAGGGTGAACTGGAACGAGGCTCACATTGTTTGTAGCATCGTTGAAGACCTACTCTTGCAAAACGAGGTGAGCGCCTGCCTGGTTGTCCGAGTATTTCTGGCTGACATTCTTTCCAAGAACTTGCAAGGGGCGAACATAGGTGTCATCGCTCCATATGCTGCCCAGATTTCACTCTTGTATCGCCTCCTAAACACCGATGCCAAGTATCGCAAGCGCTTCGAAGCCACTCTTGGCGACCGCCGAATGATGCAGCTTAGCGGTATCGAAGTGAAGACGGTGGACGGATTCGAAGGACGGGAGAAGGACGTCATTATCTTTTCGACCGTGCGAAATAATACTTCGGGGTACATTGGGTTCCTTGCTGACAGACGTCGATTAAATGTTGGCCTGACGCGTGCGAAGAGAGGGCTGTTCGTTGTTGGGAGTATTAGCACTCTGAAGGCTGGGAAGATGGCCAAGGGATGGTCAGGTGAGAGTCCTGCAAGGGTGGGTAAAGGGGCTGAGGCTTGGAGGAGATACGCGAAATACCTCCTCGAGGGGAACATGGTGCTGACCCTTAGCGGAGATAGACTAAGGAAAATGCTGTACGGGCATGCGCCAAGGTGACGTCGAGCTGAGTCTTTTCACCTGCTGGATCACTGTACATATTATTGGTCATTGGTCTCGTATGTTTTATTCTTAGCGTTATTGTGTCGCACTGCCCCTCTCAGTGCCGCTATCAGAAAGCACGTAAGTTTTCCATCGACCTCGAGAAGCCAGAACCCTTCAAGGCTATGTTTTCGATCATTGATTGACACTTTTCGGCGCTCATATTACGTTGTACCCATGGGACAAACCGGGACGGCTTGGCACTTGGACCGCAGCCGGACGACATGCAACGTATATGCCATTTCGCGACCCTGACAAAAAGCGATGCACTTGCGCACTCCTCGTGCACTATAAGCACATTGGACTCGGAGTTCGCGCCGTTACTGTTCGTAACAATGCTCAACTCTCTCGATGCGGATTCGACGCTAAACGACCGTTGTCACAAACCCGCGGTTGTTATATATGTGGCAGTCTGAAAGCCTTGAAGCTGCGATTTGCTGGACGAGTACGTGAATACATGATTCCTGATTCAGATCCGAACCGCATAACAGCGGCCCCGGCGTCATCGCTCGAAGCACGCCCCGTACCGCGGCGCAACTAAATTCAATTTGTCCCGGTTGTCCATATCGCCCAATATCTAACTGACAGACGTGAAATCCGAGGCCCAAGCGCTCAGCGCTCAATGTTGTTCGACAGTGATAGTTCCTTGCCATCATATCACACGGTGTAAAATACAGAAGGAGATAAAGTCTAAATCGCGTTTTCCAAGTGTTCACAACATGTCACAACCCTTGGCCTGAAAGATTCGCACCTTCCTTTGAACCTTCGATGGTGTTGTGTTGCAGCTCATATGGTTCGCATGAGCTTCCGTAGGCTTCCATGACCACCGAGTCGATGATGATATATACACCAACGGAAAAAGGGAAACTAGTATGCCTCGTTGTGTGCAGGGCTCCGAATGATATGGACCCGACGCGGTGCCGTGAGTGTAGTAATTCATTATTCAAACCTCCGTTAGCGTTAGACTTACGGCCGGGGGTGACTGACCACTGTGGGTGGAAGAGTAGTGAACTGTCAGCGCCGAGGATCCGGCGTAGAACTGGGATGGCCTCCTTCTTGGATAAATTGATGATCATTTGGAAAGGAAGATGGAGAGTGATGAATTGAATCGATGTTGAAGCATGATTACGTAGTTACGTAGGGAGCGGAAGTAACCGTCGGAGTACTTTGATTGGCCACGTGGGATGTGAGGCGACATATCGCACTCTAATTTGACGGTGTGAACTGACGAAATGTGAACGAGCGTCCTTCCAAGGACAGTTGAAAAGCACCAATTGTGAGATGTTTTTACTAGTACCCTCTTATTTCCCTCTTTCAATCCTTGTCACGGCGGAGACATTCCTCATTCATCCTTCTAACTACGAGTCTCTTCTCTATCACAGAACTACAGTCTAGTCGGTAGTACTTTCTCTATTTCAGGTATAGAGAAGTCAACTTGCGATCTTCAATCACTTTAATCTGCAAATCGTTCAGTCTGCCAATACCTGGCAACCAACAAAAATGCCATCTCCGCTGGCGGTATCTCCTTCAAATAGGACCGACTCGCTGGACAGTCGTCGCGGTACTTCACCTATGTCTTCCAATTCCTTCATCATGCCTTCTTATCCAGCAGTTCATTTCGAGGGAATGTTGCGTCAGTTTCGCAAGTTGTCCGTTCCCTCATGTAATTCCTCCCTATCCCAATCCGTGAATTATCCGCTGGTACACCTGGAGTCAGTCGGACCTAATTGTATTCCTCGATCGGCTAATTCTCAGCCGCCCTCACCCCTTGCCTGCCTGGGCGCTCCGTTTATCCCTGTGTCCTGCCAGATGTCAAACGATTTAGACACTGGTATTCCAGCGTATCACCGCTTTCACAACGACTCCCATTTGAATTTGTCTCCAACATCCTCAGGGAGCAGTGAGGGACTGTCCTTGCCATCGTGCGAGTTCCCTGCCAGTCGTTCATTGTTCGAGCAATTCAGAACTACACGATCGCGCGTCCTCCTTGTAAGTACCTTGATTCTTCGCGCGTTTCAATGTCTGATAGGCCACTTGAAGCTCCAGAAAGATCGTCGTTGGCCATTGCCATCGTTTGTGTCGTTCTTTACAGAGGTAAGCGCGACACCAGTAGAACGCCGACGCACGCATTGAACGATTGCTTGAACAGGGACGAGATCGACGCGCTTTTGTCAGACCGCCCATGTCTATGTGGGTCGCGAATGAGTGCATTGAGCCAAACGACGTTTGGGCGATATTTCAGTCACACGAGGATGTAAGCGGCCCATTTCATTCTTTATTTGGCAATGCTCCCTCGAACGGTTTCTTCCCCCTGACGCGTAATTTCCTTTTTTGGCCACTGCCAGGCAAGCATTGTCCTCCACGTGAGAGCGGGTAGTGCAAAGGATACCGTTGCATTGCTACCAGCCAGGCACGCCCGAGAAAATCCATATTGACGTTTTATTCCACTTGCTGGCTTATTTTTTTGTTCATTCACTTTTACTGATTATCCGATGTTAAATATACTGAACATTGCGTATCTTAGGCCTGCACAGCACTTTCTCTCTCTCACCCCTCCATCACCATCACCCCTGCTCTTCAGGGCGATTTGGAACCTTTTGATAGATTGCGCAGAGTTGATTCATTGTTGAAGGTGTGTCACGACTATCGATGTACCTTACCAGCGGCTCAACCCGAAGTCGCCGTCCGTCAGAATTCTACTGCGATTTCATATCCTACTGGTCTCCGCATGTCCCTGTCAACACCTGACCTTCATAAATGCGTACAGATTGGGACGCCCGCATTCCCGCAGACTATCGGGGCACCAAATGATGACTTTGTCATCTCCAGCAACCCGCCCAATCCGCGGACAACATTCAGGCTGGGTGATTGGATGTAAGTAGTTTCATTTTAGGTTACTCCAATTTGCAAACACCGATTTTGTTTGTGATCGGTATGATTGTGTTATGGAGACTTTTTAGGGGCAACTTTATTGGAAATGGATTGTAGAGTCGGTGCTGACTAGTTTTTCGACAGATGTAATTCGCCCAACTGCGCGGCTCACAACTTTGGGTGAGTTTTGTTCCTTGACGCGGTCGCCGTATCTCTACGTACTCTTTCATTCCCGTTGAATCGGAGAATCCCGACGGAGCTAGGGGAAAACATATTCTGAACTTCCTCGATCGTCATATGCGTCATCATTACCTACTTTGAACCGCTCTAGAATCTAGAATATCTCACTATCCGTATCGTCTTATTTCCCTCTACCTTCCTATCTCTCGTGCAAGGATGGTGCTGACTGATTCTTTTCCTTGCATGATTCTGCACAGGCGTAATTTAGCTTGCAGAGGTTGTGGATGTCCGCGTTCTGAGAACCCACCCTCAACGATGCAGCGACAAGGGTCTTGCGGGCCACCCACGTCGCGTCTTCCAGTATCACCCCGCTTCGTCAATTCATCCGGACACACGCCCATGCCGCAAAGCAGTCTTTCTCCATCAGTTACCTCTCCTATTTACTCCAGCGCCGGTCATAACGTGCGTCATGCACCCCCGCCTATCCAGCCGAGCATGATGAGTGCAAAGCCCCCCTCTCCTGCACACCCTCTCCTCACTCCGTCTGGTCGTTCTTTTGCGGTGGGAGGTAAGGTGCAAAATGTCTCTTCGGACCCGTTATCGCCGTGCGTCATGTATTGGCCGGACAACGAATCATTCCCAGAACAGGGTCAGATTCGACCAAGCAGCTTGATGGTTGTTCCAGTAAGCATTGCGCTCTGTGTCCTTCCTTCCCAAGTTAACATATATTTTTCCCTAGCAGCCCCCGATCCTGAACACTGGTAATCGTGGGCCTATCGAACATCAGCCTGGTGATTGGATTTGTCAAAAGTGCAATTATCTGAATTGGAGACGCCGTAAAGTTTGCCAGACTTGTTTTCCTTGTAGGTGCTCATCAACTACGATGTTAAATTCTTACCAACCTTTTGCAGATGCTGAAGGAAACGGCGATTCCATCTCCGCTGCTGTGCAAGCGGAGCGCATCAACTTACTCACGTCGCTCCTCGCGCAGAACCAACTTCCGCTCGCGAGTGGTCCCCCATCCCTTTCATCTCAAGCTCCCCGGTCTCATTCCATGACACCCCCGCAGCGCCGTCGTATGTTCATGGACAACGTTCCTCAGAATCAGGTACCATACCGATCCCGCTCGCATTCTAATTTCGACGCGGGCGCACAATATTCAGACTCTCAATTCATCTATGAAACGTCCGCTCCCCGTCGTACCTCCCCGTCTTCGTTCCCAAGCCTTGGTGATCCCGAGGACTATCTTCCCTCCAATGTCCCCGCTCCTTTACTTCCGTCTTTCTTGCAGGATATCGTGCAATCTCCCACCCTGTCTCCGAGTTCTACGTCATCCACCGACCTCTCCCCAGAGGATTATGACGATAGTTTCTCCTCGGAACGCTCATCATTTGGGAAGGATCGCATTGTCACGAACGATTCTTCGTCGAACCTGCCTGTTAGCAACATCTGGAAGCTAAACGACGAGGAAACGAAGGGTATCGCGGGCGTTGCATTGCCCAACATTGGCTTGATAGGGAGTAGGAAAAGTAGCCACGAGGCGTTGCGTCGCCAACCTAATTCGCCTTGATTGTAAGCTCTTGTTGATTTAATTTGACAATTATGCTCACCTTGCCTTTAGTCACCACGTATATATATTAAGCATAGGGAAGGATACCGACAAGCAAAGTCAAGTGCGGACACCACAGGTCTCCACGGATGGACATGCGGACAGCGTCCTGGGTATTGTACGGAGAATACGGCTAGAGTGATATTCCTGGTATTTTTATTTGTTCTTCCCCTAGTGCTGGCTCATATGACGGACTGCTTGCTTTGACGCAAGACGTCCTCGCGCATTTTTCTGCTTCATCTTCGCACTTTCAAGTTGGATCTCGCAATCGTACCAGCATATTCTGCATATTGTTTATCTTGGTCATTTATTTTATCTTGGAGTTCTTATGCCTCCCTTATGTACTCCTGCATAGTCTAATTGTGTTCGTAAAAGTTTGCAATAGTACCAACGTGTTCACCAGTTATAGGAGTTGACTTAACAATGTTTGTATATGTTAGCATCAGAAGGTATTGCACAACAAACACAAATAACGCGCTTTCCTATTCTGATCATACTTGCTTTTGTCATCTATATTGCACACCGCATATTATGTCTGGTGTTGTAATACAAGCTCGACAATATCAACCCTCCGCCGCCACCACTTTCCTCACAACCCCATCAAGAGATGCCTCCGAAGAATCTGACCTCCTTCGCTCCATACGTGCTGCCATCCGAAGTTCCGGTACTAATACCGTGAACACAACTTTTAGCCCCCTCTTCACAGGTGGATCGGAATCCTGGACAGACCAAGAACTTTCCTGGAACGACTATTGCGTAGTCCTGAGCGAAGGAGGCGTCATCAAGAGAAAGTGGGACCTCAGTCAAGAAAATCAAATCATCCAACATGCCTGTATCGGAAAGCTCATGCAGCCGACTGGATCCTCCAATCGCCAGGCCCACGGAAGCGCCCACTACACAAGATCAAACGAAACACCCGGAACGACGAACATCTTCGGGCCATTCACATCACTCAGATATGAATCTAAAGCTGTTGAAGATACAGACGAGGAAATATCAGGTGTATTTATTTTCTTGCGGAGTATTGGGAAGGTTTTCTTGCAGAATGGGATGGATTATACGTTTCCGCTTCCGTTTCTTGTTCACAGAGCGTGGCCGCTTCGTCCTCATGGTGTTCTTATTCAGCGAATACTTGATCCAGCTGAAGTGGACGAGGCTCGTGTCACAGGAGATGACGTATTACCCACCATATTCACCATCACGAGCGCGTTTTCGGAGCCTGAAGCTGTTGGAATTACGATTGGCATTTTGGGAGGCTTTGGTGACGAACGTGTTGCTTTAGTGGATGAGGAAGAGAATTGTTCCAAGCCGCTGGTTACCGTCTCTGCTAGCGACGAGGTTGTCTGGGTTTCTCCTGGTGTCCCTAATTCGACCGGCGAATTTCTGGTTACCTTTGATACGGACAAAGGGGGTCTCTCCATATGGAGATATGCCTACTTGAAGCCCAAGGATGCTCCTGTGCCTCTTACTCGGACTCGACGTCATAGCACTTCGCGAAAGAGCATGTCCGCCGCTGGGAATAGGCGACAATCAAGTGTTAGCGACCTTTTGGAACTTGATCGCCGGCTACCTCAGGACATGGAGTTTGATGGCGATTTTCCCCCACCGTTTCCCCCAAATTCCGGACTTCCGCCTTCGACGACAAGTAATATCACTGCTCAGCCACCAATACCAGGAAGGAAACGGGACTCCATAACTCGCCTAGATCTCAGTTTGACAATGGACAGGATGGCGCTTGGAGGACAGAGAGACCCAGAAGTGTTGGTCACCCCTGTTGAACATGGAAGGATGAAGGCGTCTTATTGGGCCCAGCAGTTGACCACTCATCATTTGGGAGGGAGACAGTAGGAGGTTATTGATACGTCACCTAAACATACACTCATGTTGTTGTAGACTGCCGACGCGTGATATCTCTGTTGCGTCGTTTGATCAACGCTTTGATGGCAAAGTTCATCGCTCGCTCCTCGCAGTCTGCCTGCCTGATGCTCAGGTGATCGTCTTTATGATTACCATTGAGGAAGGCAAGAAATCATTTGTGGTTGAGAGTTTCGGTACTCTGGAAGCCGTTGCAATCGCGTCAATACGCGCGACACGTGGTGATATCTGGGACCTTCTTGCAGTGAAGAAGGATGGTTCGTTATCATTGTTTATTCATGGATTGCACGAGCTCCGTATACGACTGAAGCTCGCGCAACCCTGGAGCGGCGACAGCAACGATTCATCTGAGGTCATCTCACTTGATCATGTCGTAGCATTGAAGCATGTTTGCGTCTCATCGGTATATATGGAGATGAGTGATGGAAAGGTATATTACGCGCGAACTGGACATGACCCCACGCGATCCACTGGTGACCCAGGCCGTACAGGTTCTGGCACTTGTGATGCCGAAGGCTCAAGCTTTTGACCTGCAGCGAAAGATTCTCGAGTCATGGTCACAGCGTTACTTCCGAACATCGCCTGGGCTCGAGTTCCAGGAGTTCACGCTCGCACTCTTCGCGCTTCTTGAGCTCAAGCTTGTGTATCCTTTCAAAAACGACGACTCCACAAGTTCTTCTGTGTGGGAAAGATTCTCAGCTTTGATCCACTTCTATTCGTTCTTTCAACGACGATCCGGCTCTCAAACAGCTTGAAGCTTCCTATACCTCCAACCACGCAACATTACTTCCTTTTCACTCTGACCGTCAATCCTCTTCATTGCGCCTGTGCTGTATGCATTGCACATGTTGGCAGAGGACCTCCGCTTAGTGGTTCTTCGATACGAATCCCTCACGTTACTCATTCCTCTGATATGTCAAATTGCACACATCGTTCGACCAGAATGGGCAGATTACTGGAAGCGCCTCTGTCCTAATATCATGCCAGGATGGCCCGCCCCATCTACAACGCGTCAGTTTATGCCTTTCTTTTACCGAAATGTTCTTAATCTTCTTATTTAGGTGTGGACATGCTGGACGACCGCATACCAGTCTGGCCACCAGACTATGTCGGCGATTCTTTATGGAAGCATAAGTAATCCTGACTGGCAATTCCCTGCGTATGGAACTTCCCGACTAGCCCGATCTTTTTCCATTGATCCGTCATTTGCTTTTGGGGATGCCGAACCGCTCGTGTCGTTGCAGCGTCTCGCGGCAGCCTATATGTGTCTTGCTGATAAAACGGTGTCATCTACGCAAAAGCGGGCAGAGCAGACCGTCGAAAAGCTCGTCGATATGCTTGGGACAGCGGAGAAGGGATTTGCGTTCCTTAATAGTCTTCCATTGGGTATCGCAGCGCCCCTGAGAGAAGCTATTAGAACGTGTCAACTGTCCCCTCCTTCTCATTGGCGCAAAGAGCATTATGACCTCATTGGCCGGCGTGACTTGGCTTTCAGTGTTGCTGGAACGCAGCCAGAGCTCTCTCAGAAGGGCATTGCTCAGTCTGCCGAGACCTATATGGTGGGACTTGCAATCCAGGATATATTGTATCGGCTAATCTGATTCTAGAATACCCACCGACGAGTGACGATCGG
This sequence comes from Suillus subalutaceus, assembly GCF_016647625.1. NCBI lineage: Eukaryota > Fungi > Basidiomycota > Agaricomycetes > Boletales > Suillaceae > Suillus > Suillus subalutaceus. The sequence continues at coordinate 183,381 of NW_024540312.1, forward strand.
CAGTCTGGCCGAACAGGCCAAATCTGCGAGCATCGGAGAAATCGATGCGGTTTCTGGAGTCGAACTTGATCTCAAGGGATTCACTAAGATCCGTTTTGGCCAGGATCGCAGATTGGAAGAAGTGGCTCGTATGCTTTGTTCGTCGGCGGTTCCATCAGTACGGCTTGTGGAGCGCCCGGAATTGAAGTGAGCAGGATAATTGATAAATTCGGTCGAGGCTTCGCTAACGACTCCTGAATAGCGAACATGACCAGGCGAAGGAGCAACAGCATCAAGTAGTTCGTATTGCAGAGCGAACGCTGGCACTACCCTATGGTCGTGCTATGTTCACCTTTGGTTCTGTGTTGACGGTCACGAAAGAGGCCTATGTCACCCCCAAGATGGAGTATGCGGTTAAGATACAACCATCAAATGTTACATCTGCACCCGAGCTTGGCAAAATACCTGTCGAATGCCTTAACTGGGGCGAGTTCCATAATGGTGTCGCAGCGGGACTACGCATCTCCCCGGAAGCTCGTGGTGTAGAGAGTTCGTGGATTGCCTTCAACAAGCCTTCTGAGCTCACCCCAGAGCATGCCGGTTTCCTATTTGGCCTTGGCCTCACGGGGCACCTCAAGGAAATGCTTACGTGGCATACCTTTGGATATCTAACCCCAAAACATGACTTGACCTCCATTGGCGTCTTGCTTGGTTTGTCAGCTGCGAACGCTGGGACAGGCAATCGCCATGTGACAAAGTTACTTGCCGTTCATACCCCAGCCTTGCTTCCCACGCAGAACGTCGACCTGAACGTATCCCTCATGACCCAAGCAGCCGGCTTGGCGGGAGTCGGAATTCTATACCTCGGTACAAAAAACAGGCGCATGGCAGAAGTATGTCTCCACCAAATCAGCAGAAAAGACCTCGTGCAACCGGACCTCAGCAATGAACACCGAGAAGCTTATACTTATTGTGCTGCATTAGCCTTCGGCATGATAATGCTAGGTCAAGGTTCCTCCGTTCCCGCAGATCTCTCATCGCTCAATCGCCTCCGCGTCCTTGTGCATGGTGAAGGAAAGTCAGTTGTGAACTCCCAAGCACGGCCCACATTCGATGTCAATATCACCTCGCCAGCAGCTTCCATCGCCCTTGGACTAATGTATCTCAAAACAGAGCGACGAGACGTCGCTGATATCCTGGAGATTCCTAGCACGGTCTTAGAACTGAACCGTATACAACCTAGCTTTTTGCTCATGCGGACCATTGCAAGATCCTTGATCATGTGGAACGATATCGCTTCGACGCCGCAGTGGTTACTTGCTCAGGTGCCCGAATCTATCGTGAAGGCCATGCACGGTCACGTGCGAGGAAAACCAGCTGACGATGCTATCGAGCTTGCCTATTACAACATCATTGCAGGTTGTTGTTTTGCTATTGGCTTGAAGTACGCGGGGACAGCGCGTCATGAGGCATATATTATGCTATCGAATTATTTCGACATGTTCAGTAGATTTGTGGCAGCTAGTGGTAATTTTTCCTCACGGAACTCACAAGACGTCATACTAAATATTTGATGTTTTCCAGGCCCTGCCTTTGATCACAAGATCAAGCGCTCTGCTGTTCGTGAAGGCTTGAACCTCATTTCCATTGCACTTTGTATGGTCATGGCGGGTACAGGGGAAATCACCTGCTTACGACGCCTGAGATATGCATATGGCATGTATCACCAAGCGTTTCGATATGGCGTCCATGTTGCGACTCACCTGTCGCTTGGCTTGTTATTCCTCGGGGCCGGTCGGTATACACTCGGAACTTCGAATGCCGCAATTGCTTGCATGATCATCGCCTTTTTCCCTCGTTTCCACCATGTATCATCAGATAACAAGAGCTATCTTCAGGCTCTTCGTCACCTCTGGGTTCTTGCAGTTGAGCCTAGATGCCTTATGGCACGGGATGTTAATACCAGAGAAGCAGTCTATCTCCCAGTCAAAATCACCACGAAAGAAGGTGCCGAAAAGGGTGCAACGCAAGCTGATATCGCCTACGTTGATACCGGATTTCAACAAACTTTTGTCCATTAGAATCGATACACCCCGCTATTGGCCTTTCTTTGTGGACCTTGAACACGTACCACAGCATAGGAGAAGCCTAGTTAAAGCACCAAACATTGTACGTGAAGCGACGTACGGCTTTCTTGAGCTATACGGAGGACCCTAGGGGAAGTAGAAGTCTTTTCGTTCGCTCTGGTTCATCCGCTGGAGATGCTGCAACTCTAGACTTCCCGCAATTGACCGACACGAAGGCACACCCTGCAAGCGACCTGACTCATTTCATCTCATCCTTCTCCAACGACACCCTATTTCTTGCTTTCGCAGATCATTTCTCACGCGAAGACGGTAAGACAGTCGAAGAGAGAGTCTTCCACAATTACTGTCACGCGGTCCTGCTTGATAGCATTCTTCAGGATAAGATGGAAACATTGCAGTCCCATCTCATGCTTTATCAGTATCGCACTCAATCACCATCGAACAGCTACTTCCATCTCCGGCTGCAAGACCTTCGTTTTGCTGTCGACTTTTATAGCAAAGTCTACGATCGACGGTTCAGTGGGAAATCAGAGAATAATATTCGGCCTTCTCTGATTCGCGAAAACACTGTCTCTGGCGCATTACAAGCCTTGGATGAGCACCTCGCAGAAATCCAAAATTCCACAGCCCTTAACACGGTCTTTGGCAGATATGCTCGTGGGGAACTTATAGTGGAGTCCGAAGAAGCCCCTGAAGTATCGCGTTGGCTGGCTTGGTATCTGCTGCGCCATGGTGTTCCGTCGGCATCGCTGCTAGCAATTCTCAAGCAACTTGCACAAGATGCTCATGCACAATGTGCCGCTCCTGGGAATGTTGATTTGAGGACGCTGGATGAGGGCATAAAGGAAGTTCTAAGAGGGACGGGGACAAAGATGAATACAGTGTTTGGGTCAGGATGGTCGGGTCCGTCTTTGGAGAGGGTTATTGATGCATGGCAGAGACATTCGTAAGGCATGCCACACTTGATTCCGAGTCGGTCAACTTTGTTTTGTTTGTTTTCGGTTGCGAATCGCGTTGATGCATTGTAATGGAGAAGATGCAGCAGAATCCAGATGGAGATGATGATCATACAGTACTATTACAATTAAGTACATAGAATGCAACTCGCCAACGGTGCCGGTGAGAGACGAAACAGTGGGTATGTCTCACCGTAAGTATTCGCCGTCCGGCGTCGAGAATTTCACGTAAAGATACATGATCTTCTAGATCGATTCAAAGATCTTCGGAGAACTCTACAATGCCGGATCACATCGCCGACCAGTTGGCGCTATACTATTGGGGCTAGCTCCATGCAGCGATTATACATCACTGACCACAAAACCTACGCACATCCCATAATTATAGTATTCGTTTCACCGGGATTACAACACACCACAGGAGGCTACAGGAAGGTTGATCGAAACATGATTCCGATTTAATTTTATCGCGAGTTACGACGTTTGCGCCCCAACTCCTGACACCACGTTGAATTGATTTGCTTTGCGTGCGATTTGCTCAAGATATGGGTCGCTCGGATCCATTTCATGTACTACCGTGACGTCGTCTTCATCCCCAATTGGCATATCGGCTTGGCCTCGTTCCTCAGCCAGCCGACATGCTCACCACAACAAAGAGTCCAGTGCACTGCTTCGAGTTCTCAGCCGACGGTGTCAGTGCGTGTCAGTCGGTGAAAGTCGACATGATGATGAAAGTATCGAGCCGTGGAAAAAATTAGCACAGCTTTGCACATCTTTTCGGTGACTATAGGGATTTTGCATGTCGGAGCCCTCCTCCCACTAACGCTGGGTGTCGGAGATCCCGGAGATCCTGTGTCCTCCTACAACTTGCAAGGAAGTATCCCTCATGGACTTGTGACAAATTCATTATCTGGTGATCAGGGGCGAACGAGCACGCGCACGCGGAGGGAGCTGGTAAAAAGATAATATCATCTTAACTTAATCTCGGGGAAATGCTCGGACGGACAGACTCGTATCTTCAAGCATGCATATGGTGATAGGGAGCCCAGGAGTTGACACTTGGAATAAATTGTGAAACACTTGGAATGTTGCAGTTGTCGGCCGACGTCGTGCGGTTGTCTCACTTCTCGTGCTTGATCAGACCGCGATCCGTTCGATCCGGGATCCAACAATCTTCAGGCTACTAGTTGGGTGCCAGGAGGTGCGAGATGCGATGCTGGCTAGATTTTGCACAGACCCTGACATTGACCCTGACCTGCTCGTATCTTACATCGTCTTAAGTAGAAGTCATTAAAAACTGGACCCACGTACCTTACTAGACGCACGAATCTAGAGCGGTCCAATAAGCCGGTAATTATCTGGTTCATCTTGATTCGACCTACGTATAAGGACTTATACCGTGACGCGCTCCCATAGATGGATCCAGCGCACGTACAGATATCCTACATAGGATATGAATATGAATATTTTATTTCGCCATCTACACTCATGCATAATAAACTCAGGTACGTAAGTATATCGATGACTCAACGCACATAGGTACACCGCTCGATGCATCACTTGTTTTAATTCGAAATATGAGGGACTGACAGTATTGATGATTGCACGATGAATCAGCCAAAAACATATTCATATTATCGTAGCATGTTTTGGGTGACAAAAGATAAAGCATAAGAATAGTTTAACCGCGCAAGGCCTCGATGCTATTAACTACAACAATACAGCAAGAGCCCTCCATCTAAGGTCTAATACTATGGACGTTGGAAGAGGTAGTATGACTGGCTAAAATACAACACATACATGGGGACCACGTACATGTAACGAAAGATCCACGAAGTTACAAAATAACCCGAGTTCACGGCGATGGAGGGGTGCCACGTTGGAAGCCAGCTGGCCGTTGCAGGCCTTGCTCGAAGAGGTAATTACGGCGTGCCTTGACGGCCGCATTAAGCTTATCCAACATGCCCACAGTGCACTCCCAGTCCACACATGCGTCGGTGATGGAAACACCGTGCTTCAGTGCACCGGGGCCCTCAGCAGGAACATCTTGGCGTCCTGAGTTAATGTGGGACTCAATCATGACACCAGTGACGTTTTTGTCACCAGCAGCAAGCTGGGAGCAGATATCATCAACCACTTTAGGTTGGTTGTTGTGGTTCTTCTGCGAATTGCCGTCTAAAGCAGTTAAATGAGTTCCCTCGCTAACTATTGGATAAAAATGTATGGCTTACGACTGCAGTCAATCATAATGCTGGCATGGTTCGCTGGGCGCGCCTTCTCGATCGACTTAGAAGCCGCGCGAACGTGCTCGGATGCAAAATTGGGGCCCTTGGTGCCACCACGGAGGATGACGTGAACATCCTGGTTTCCGCGTGTCTTGACAATAGCGGCAAGACCTTGTTCCGTCACACCCATGAAGGCGTGGGGGTTAGAAGCGGAGCGCATCGCGTCAATAGCGACATTGACACTGTGCCAAGATGACCCATTAGCAATATGTTCCTCAATAAAAACATAACATGGTGTCATACCTCCCGTCAGTGCCGTTCTTGAACCCTATAGGGAAGGAAACACCGGAAGCGAGCTCGCGGTGGAGTTGGGATTCCGTTGTTCGGGCTCCAATCGCTCCCCAAGAGATAACTGCGTGTGAAGAAATAAGGCAGTGTTAGACAGAACATGTGGAAAGTGATAAGGCGTGACGTACGGTCAGCGATGTATTGAGGCGAGATGGTATCGAGTAGTTCGGAACCGACGGGAACACCGATATCGGTCAGGTCACAGAGAAGCTGTCTAGCCACTCGAAGACCCTTGTTAATCTTGTAAGAACCATCGATATCCTGCAGAAGACATGAGCAAGAATAGAGGTAAAAGCAAAAAAATTGGCTAACGGGGTCATTGATGAGACCTTTCCATCCAACGGTAGTTCTAGGTTTCTATAAAAGGATATAGGTGAGTCATTGCCAGGAACTGATGTGCGGCCGGCGAACCTCACTGGAACGAGACATATAACGTTAGTATAGTCCAGATGGCTCAAGGAACAGGCACAACTTACAAGTATGCGCGCATCACGATGAGGAGATTATCCCATGATGGCATTTTCGATCTGAGCAAGTTGGCATACTCGATAGCCTGGTCTGCACAGTGAATGGAGCAGGGGCCAACAATGACGAGAACACGGTCGTCCTGACCCGCTACAATGCGAGCAGCGTTGTAACGAGCAGCTGCAATTGTGAGCTGAGAGGCCGATGTGGGCTGAATTTCATGCCTGAGCAAAGCAGGCTGAACTAGAGGGTCATACTATTCAAATTTTAATGAACAATGAGTATCAAATGGTAGCAGTTAGACACATACACCAATGACACGTCTATCCTGGATGTATTGCTGTAGCTTCTGGTCATCATCGACATCGGGAATGGGGGGTAACGTTGTAGGCCATTGCAAACAGAAATGAGATCAAATGTAAATGTGAATATAGTTTTACAATGAAAAGGAGGAGAGGTGGATCGTGTTAAATGTTGAGCCACTGAAAATCAAAGGGTTTTTATAGATGTGCGAGGCCGAGTAATTTTCCGATTTATTCAGAGAAACACAGCAAACGTTGACAAGTCATTCGCAAATTGGCAATTTCGTAATTGACATTCAATTTTGGTAAGCGTAGGTCCTTAGACCGGATATGGAAATGATGTTATTCATAGAACAGTGAGCTGTTTCCACTTGGTTTCCACGCTATGTTCGCTAATGTCCTCTTCAATCAGTCTAGCACTAAATCCAGTGCCCGGCTTCTGTGTAAAATCAAACGTGCTTCAACCCGCCGTCGTCCCCAGAACCGCCACTAGTCATCCTCCTAGTACGCCCTCCGATGCCCTAGGAGTCCTCTTAAACACACAAAACACTATTCCGAAAGGACTTAAAGTTTTTGTTAACATAGCATGGGACACGAACGTACCACCGCCTCCACCTGGTAGCGAAGATGCAATTCAGAAAGCAATGCGTGACCAAGACTATGACAGATCAAATTCGGATGGAAGTTTCATTCCAGTCGTAGTATCAGATCTTCGTGATGACAAGGACAAAGGTCGGTACTATCCTCTACCCGTCTCCGAGCACTTCGCACATCCTGTCTTTAGCCGGTCAACCAGCCCTTGTCGTTGATTGCGTCTTCAACACATCCATCAAATCTCGCATCCTGAAAGAACCAAACTTCAAAGCTTTCATCACAGGCACGTTATCTGATGCTTCGCTATCCGATACATTACCTGACTATCGCTTGGCATAGAACTTGCACTGCAGCGCGTTGAATCGCACACCTCGCTTTTGCTTTCCCGGCAGATCGGCACGCCCAACATCGCCTCGAAAGGCAAACCTGTGTCGCGACAAGTGCTCGTGCCTGGACTGTCCGGTCACCCTCACCACAAATCCAACACCAAGACTACGCTCATTCAGGAATTAGCTTCTCCAACAGCTACCGCATCGGCTCCAAGAGTCAAGGGGATATTCAAAACCGCATCGAATACCCAGACTCCCACATGGTCGTGGACCCCGACGAAGGACCAGCGTAAAATCCGTTTCATGATCAATGTGCCCAATCTGGTAAGTCCCATCCCCCGGCATACTATTAAGTATTGTCCGTCTGTTTCCACGGAGACATGGTATCGCCCGTACTTTAGTTCTTGTATTGATGGTAATCATTGGATTATATAGACTCACGCCCATATCTCCAACTCAACGCTCGACATAGAGCCACGAAGAGTGATACTACACATTCCTTCTTTATACGACCTAGATATCAACCTCGATGTGGCACCAGACACCGAGCCTATGGCCACGAATCGTCGTCTTGGCGAAGGTGCCACAGAACTCAAAAGGTTGAGAGATCTCGATGTGGACGGCGCCAAGGCGGAGTGGCGGGTCGCTGAAAAGGTTATAGTTCTTCTGGCTTAGCATGGTTTAAGAGCGCACACCGCACTGGCAGGCGCTATACCACCAAGTCAGGGTAACCTTGACGAAATGAAAATCTTTAATTATCCATTTGGTAATACAACCTGTTATACTCAAGCGCGCAACAGGGATAGATTTTAGTATGAACCGTGAGTTGTTATGTTCATTCATTCATTCATTCATTAGCTAATGTACCTTCGCTTCTGCCGACGGTGCCACCAGCGATAACTTATCCCTGCTCGGGTCGCGACACACGAACAGCACTTCGGGTCCTTACACGAAGATTGGCGAGGTCGCGAATTGTGCCCTAGATATGAGAATGATAGGCCCTCCTTGTCTACACACCCACGTTGTGCCGCTGCTGTCCAAGCTTACGGTTTATCGGTTCTGTTATCTGTTAGCTCATATTCCACGCGTGTCATGCACGTTGCTTCCTCGACTTTGGTAAGAACAAGCGTCAGTACCGATCTTGAACCATCCATTGTTTCGTACAAATTGCTGTGGTGTTCTCTCTTGATAAAACATGCCGGCGATCTATGTCTGTATCGCATCCAGGGGCCGTCCGAGATTTGCGATGGACACTTACCAATTGCTTTTTTCATCTCCTACGTCTCCGGAGGCTCGCAGAAATTCCGCCCTCCTTGCATATGATAGTCCAGGCACTATCTTACCATTCTTAGGCTACTTACCCGCCGCATCAGAAGCGAAGAGAAGAGAACCTATCAGCCCCGGAGACCGGGGCTTGCGAGTTCATTGTACGGGAAAGTCCCGACGGTCAGTGCTTCTGACCCACGTCGTATGGGAATCAAAGTCATGACGACTTATTGATATATGATGTTCAGCGGCGAGGTAAAACTGCTGGCCGCCCATGTCATACAATGCGGAAGCGGGGATGAAACGGCTGACATGTCGAGCAGTCCATATATGCAGTCTATTAACATGGGCTAGGCCGACCGTATCTACAAACAATTAATACAGACCAAGCTGGTCAAGGGGGAACAATATATCGTGCTATCATTCAGCAATCGAAGTGTGATGTGCCTAGTTCCTGGGCAATGTCCCGCGTGGCTATGGAGCGGGGGAAGGCAGATCAGATGCGGAGCAGCAAGAGAACGGAAATGACCATACACTGACAAGCACCCTTGATGAGGGCCATCCCTTCCAGTTGGCCGTTCTCGACCTCGTGTCCGAGGCTGATATTCGCTTGGTGGCATTTGACCGCGAGCGGCTGTAAGATGACATTTGCTTAGAGAATGAAAGGATGGGTTCTCGACGCTGAAAAACAGACTATAAGTTCTTCCTGGGCTTCAGCAATCGCAGCTGTGATTTTGCGCTTCTTGTCTTCTAGAATCGCATATTGTTCGAGGAAATCCTGGTGAAGGGCCTCCCTTGGGTCACGTATCAGTGTTGAACAGATAGCGATATACACGGTGACAGGACGTCCTACATATCATTTATGATATTGGCTATTTCGGTTTCCTTGTTCTGGAGCTGGTTGAAAGGTGAAGATGGGACATCGTGGATATCAAGAATACGAACGGCAAGGTGGAGTTCCTTTTGTGTCGTCTGTACTATCTTATCATCGCGTCCCCTCAGCTTTTTCTCCCAGGTCGCTGGCAAGCGCATATAATCAGATTATTATGTCCACCTAGGGCTATGAAGAATGACACACCTTTAAACTCCGCTGCGACGACCGCGAACGTTCTTAGAGATCTGTTGTCAGCGTGATAGGTGGTATATTAAATGTCACGCAAATACTCGTTGTGGTCATCACTGCTGCCCTGAGAGTGCTTGAAATCTATGTCTCCTTCGTCTCCGGATGGTGGTTGAGAAGGAGGTCTACCTGGCCCTGATGGCACGCGTCTTCTGGGCATTTGGATGATATCAATGAGAAAACAAGTGAGTCTATCTGGCTAATCCGAGTCGGTCAAAAGTTTAACTTTATGCGCGTTTGTGGCTAACCCAACACGTGATCACGTGATCGCATGTACCTCTGCGTCCATTTTGAGGAGCATGTCCGCACGCGTCACGGTTTCATGGGCATATGTTTAGTAGTCAATTCCCTCTTAGATCCTTACTGTCGCTTTGGCAGAATGCGGTATACGTAGTGATATATACCGACGCGCCGCGGGAACTGAGAGTTTGTTAGTTCCCAGCCTGCCGTTTCTTTCACACTGACGTCAGGGCCCAGACATGAGAAGCAAGACAACCGCTCCATCAATGCATCATGGGGTATACCATTGACGTGGAAGGGTAGATCATCGATCATCGCCAAGTGTGGGGTAGTTTATCTTTATGTGCGCCAATGGTAGCTGGCCGCTTTGAGACGCATTCAACCGAGTACGTGGCAGGTTTGTTTGGTGCTTTTAGGTGGTAGCGATAATATTAATTTTCTAATGGGCAACATGACGGTGAACTCGCCGGCGACTTGCATATGGAACTCCGCCTCGAGCTAAAGCGCTGCGCTGCAACTTGCAAGCTACGAGTGAGCATGTGATAATTACCTCATTTTGATAGAGGCAAAACTAAATAGTGTAAATATTCACATCCGCACTGAATAAGTAGACGCACGTTGGCAGCACCCATAGGGTAGTGCTACACAGCGGTGTATTCATTAAACTATCCACTAAATCGCCCCTTGGCCTTAAGTTCCGCAGCATGTACAATTAGACTCGTTGCCAGTCTGACTATGCGATGGTGAGAATTTTTCGACGCTCAAGTATCCGTGGTAGTATATGCCTGCAGGCTGGTCACGAGCCTAGTGTACAATCCTATTTCATTTCAAATCTCAAGTCGGAGATTCAGCTGCAGACCGCGATTGTATTGTGCCTAGATTCTATAATGTGGGTTTCAGCGTTGACTCGGAGTACAACATGGTTACGCAGTTCGAAAGACTCGTTTCAGTCATGTCAGAGCTGGACTACCTTCAAGATATCAATTTAGAATCAGCATGCGGATCGAGGCACTGGCGTTTGACTCGTCGGCAGGAGGACTTTTGACAAGTGACTGAAAAGGTACGTCCCAAACGCCATGCAATATGATTATGAAACCATCAGTACCAGTGTAGCGGTGACCCAGTACCCAGTACGGACCCTAGCTCCTCCTGTCACTCAGTCTGCCTGCATAATGTGCCATCGTGGTACAATCATGACGCTTCTTGGAGGCATCAATGGCTCAACCGAAAGACCTCCTAATACTTCCCTCGGCACTACATGGGAGAGCATAGCCTTGTACCACGGCATCCAGGCCAAGACATCCTTGCCCTCTTCGAAATTACGACTGGGCTCCACAACGTGTGGAAAAAGAACGACATAGCATTGATCTCTCAAGTCGGTTATGTTGGCGGACCTGTGGCGGGATGAGATGCGGCATATGGCGATGTGCACACGGGTAGGGGTGGGGGTTTTCGTGGGAAGGGGTAGTACTCGCAGAATATGTAGGCGCAAATCACACGATAAAGCCGGCGCGGAGGGTGACGCGGACGAGAGCTTCTGTTTAAGCTGTAGGCACCAAAGGGTATAGTCGGTCTTTGTGCCTGAGATGAGGTGTTGCGCACGCGCCGCCATCCCACCGCTGTTGTACCATTGCGTGTTTCATTATCAATCGGCCGATAATCTCGCGACACGCGCACGTACCGTACAAAATTCCCTTTGGCGTTCTTGTTTTTGCGAGGGCTGAGTCCAATGCCACGCTGTATCTCGCGTTCGAATGGAGTGACAAAGTTATGTCCGTGCTGTTGGAGGAAAAGCGAGAGCAGCTCAGCACCTGCACCGTCCTTTGTGGGATTTATCGCGAAAGATGAGATGGGCTTCATGTTAGTCGATGATTTCTTGGGGGGAAACGGGGCAAAGCTAGGCGGAGCAAGAGGCTTCAGAACGATCGCTTTAGTAGTCGGCTGAGGCCTTGGAGGTGGCTTGAGAATCGAGAAAGATTGAGGTTTGGAAGATGATGCATCTGCTGGGGCGCTGATTATAAACGAAGGTGGCTTGAGAGGTTGAAGAGGCCGAAGAGGTGCGGAATGCGGTTTTTGACGGGATATAGGAAGATGTACAGATGCTGATTCCGAAGGGGCAATAGTGAGGCGCTTCACGATTGGCGCACGAGATGTGTCTGACCCTGCGTTATTCGCAGTGATAAATGGGATCAGTCGCTTGCGATTGCCAGCTGGGCGAACCGATATTTCCTTCTCCTTTCCCTTAGCCTCGCGTCCGAGTGAAGTGTCGCCAAAGTCGGGGAGCTCGGCAGTTAACGGGTTTTGCGGTCGCTGTCGAACATGAGTCGAATCCTTCGATTTGGCCTGCTTGTCATAAGGAACCTTTGTTGAGGGCCCGGCCTTCGGTGGATCAAAAGAGGATACAAAGGGCGGGGGAGGTTTGTACGCGGGTTTCGAGGTATTCTTCGTTACTTGGAAGCCATCAGGTCCTTGCAAGCGAGGTCTTTTGGCTGGTCGATTATCGGGCTACCGGGCGCCATTAGTATTTGGGATCAGAAGAAAGTACATGTGTGTGACTGACCCCCATATTCGCTTCAGGCTGAGAAGATAATTGCAATGACTGTAAAGTTTTCGTCCTGAATGACCTGAATGATCATAGGAGCCGCGGCCTATGATTGGTCATCTCCACCGCGCCACGCCGTCGGTTGTGACACCGCGATCGTGACGCCGACCAACAGAAAACCATGACCTCGTCGCTCGATGTAGATTTCATTCTCGGTGAAGTGCTTGCGAACGTGCATGGACTCGTACAGAGGATGTTCGCCTCATGTGTTCCTATCAACTTTAATATTAGTGGTCCAGTGAGTGTGTTAACTTTCATGACAGGGCTGACTATTTGAATTCAAATATCCAAGCCTCCTGACTCTGTCGCCAATTATGTGGAGTAGTACCGGGTAAGTCCTATGTCAAACTGCATACATGCCTTGTCAACGTCGCGTCAAGAAATCGCACCTTGGTCATATACCAAGTGGCACCCCGACTAGGCCCCCGAAGAAAAACCAACCAACAAAGCGCCCTAAGGCGACAAAAGACGCCCAACGGCGCACAGCAAACCCCACCCAACTCCAAAACCAATAAAAACACCCTTGCAAATGACTATACCAAAGAAAATCACCAACAAAGGTACTGGAACGCCGACAGAAAGCACCTCACCCCTCAGCGACGATCGCTACCACACGTCAAACCAGGAGATCGAACCTCTCCCAGGAAGACATCGAGGCGCTACCAAGTACCATCAAAAACATCGAAAATGCAGAAGAATACCTAAACAAAAATCTATTGTGCCATGTCGACGAACCATTTACACTAACCCACTTAATCTCAGTAATGTTCCATATCACCCAACTCAAGTCAATTCCCCTACCGGCAGTAGAAGCCATTAGAGCGGTAGCGTACATAATGAAAAAGCACGAAGCAAACGAAATAGCGGAAAATATAACTAACCAAATCACTAACAACCTCTCTCCCAGAATCGCAGAACATGTCATAGCAGCAATTGCCCCGCACGTAGCAAAGATCTTATCAACATCGGAAGGACTAGACAACACGCTGAAAGAAGCAGAAAGATTAAAGGCAAAGATGGAAAGGGAAATAGAAGAGAAAAGAGACGATACGGCGACAGCAGCAGAGCGCTTTGAAGAAGCAGCAGACGCCCTACACGAATCCATGAACAACTGCAGCAAAACACTGAAATCCTTCGAACCAAACCTCACCAAGGCCCAGGAACGCATCAACGAGTTATCCCAGCAGCTAACATCCAACGCCAACACATCTCAGAACGCCAACACACCACCCTCCATTCAGCAACAACAACAACAACCCCAGCAACCCTCATACAGCTCAGTTACTGCAGCCAATCTCCCACCATCAATAGATAAAGCAGTAGCAAGAGCAGCGTTACGAGCCTGCCAAATCATCCTCGACCCCCTTCCGGGAGGAAACGTCTTCACGCCAGAAACCACCCACACAGACGTTGTCAAACTGATCAAGGACGCCCTAGCCAACATCAAAGACGACTCATCCCCACAAGGAGACGTCCGATCTGTGACCACCTTCCGCAACGGAGGCCTCCTAGTGGAACTAGACAATGAAGCCCTAGCGACATGGATCAGGAAACCGATCAACAGCAAAGCACTCACCAGCAAGTTAGGCCCAACAGTATCGTTCCGCAGTAGCGCTTTCCCAATAGTCATTGAATACTTACCTATCCGCATACAGATTGAAAACGAACAGTTCCTCAGAACGACCGAGAAAGAAAAACGACCTCCCAAGAAAACTCCCTCATCAACATCAATGGATCAAACCGGTCAACAGACGCACCCAAGTTCAACAGAAGCCTTCGCCATCCTACAAGCAATAAACGCTCCAACGGCCAACGACATCATCAAGAAAGGACTCTGCATCCAAAACGAACGCTTCACCATACGCAAAGACAAGAAAGAACCAATGAAGATGCGCCAAATGTCAAAACTTCGGCCACATAGCCAGAAACTGCAAAGCGGCCTCAGACACATGCGGAACTTGCGGCGCTCAACACCGGACCTCAGAATGCCACGCCCTCAAGACCGAATTCTGCTCCAACTGCAACAACGACCAACACACCAGCTGGAGCCGCAAATGTCCAGAGTTCAAACGACGCCTCGAAATCCTTAACGATAGCTACCCAGAAAATAGAATGCCTACTACCCTACCGAAATCCCATGGACCCAGATAGCGCACCCCCAGCAAATACAAACCGCCGCCATCTCCCTCCCGCCCGCCCCCCGCCCTCATTCAAACACACAATCGAAGTTCTCCACCCGCCCACTAACCCGCTTTACCCAATCTACCCTAGATCATCAAAACACCCCCCCCAGACGCCGATCGCAAATCCCCCCAAAACTACACACCACCGCCATTCACCAACCCTTTTCGCCCATCTCCCATTAGAAGAATCCAACGAGCTCAACATAGACACCTCCGGCTGGGATGCCTGAAGAAACCCACCAACAACATAAATAACGGAAGTCTACGAATATGGCAGCAAAACTTAAACGCTTCGATGGCCGCACAAGAAGCCCCTCCTCAACGGCCCCAAGATCATGGAATGGGACATCATCGTTATTCAAGAACCGTACATCAACTTCTTACGCAACACAAGGGCCAACCACAGATGGCACGTTCTCTACCCTTCGCACCCACTACACACAACCTCAGAAACGATCACGAGCGGGTAACATTAATCAACGCCAAGCTAGATACTAACTCCTGGACCCAGATCAACTTCCCATCATCAGACATAGTTCTACTACAACTCACCAGCCCGCTCGGCAAATGTACCATCTTCAACATATACAACGACGGTGAGAAGCAAGACACACTCGCAGCCATGGACGCCTACCTAGAACAAAACATCGCAACCCTCCGCCCAACCACCGAAGACCACATGCTATGGTTAGGCGACTTCAACAGACACCATCCCCTCTGGGAAGAAATCCGCAACCGCCACCTCTTCAACTACACACATCCCAACCGCTCATCAACTTACTCGCCGACTATGGAATGCTACAACTGCTCCCGCTAGGCCTCCCGACCCTTCAATCCTCAAGCACGAAAAACTGGACCAGACCAGACAAACTCCTTCGGAACGGAACACCTCCTCGACGCGATCATCTCATGTACCACAGCCCCAGAACTGAGAGGACCCAAGACCGACCATATACCAATCCAACTCGTTCTCGACATGAACATCCCGAAAACACACGCGGAACCACGCAAGAACTGGAGAGAAGTAGATTGGGAGGAATTCAACACAACGCTAAGCAACTCTCTCGCAAATCACCCCCCCCGCTACCTCTGGCGTCTGACGAGGAATTTCAACTCACCGCAGAACTCATCACCCGTAGTATAACACAAGCTATGAAGAAACACGTACCCAACTCCAAACCCTGCCCGCACTCAAAACGATGGTGGACCAAAGACCTCAGCAAACTACGCAAAAAAGTAATGAAACTACACCGCACCGCCTATCAGATGAGAAGCCTCTCCCACCACGAAGTCCACGAAGAACTGAAGAAGACGAAGAACGAATACGCGAACCCTTATCCAAGAAACCAAGAAGCAACACTGGCAAGACTGGCTAGAGGACATCGAGGGCAACGATATCTGGACCGCCAACCGCTACGTCACATCGACCCCAAACGACGGAGGAAAAACAAGAATCCCCACCTTAACGAAAGCAAACCCCCGACGGAACGACTACCACAGCAAGCACGAACGAAGAGAAGAGCCAAATGATAGCCCAAGCCCTATTCCCATTACCTCCGCTAACAGACAATGTACCGACTGACTACGCCTACCCAGATCCAATAGCAAGACACACCCCATTTACCAAGGACCAAATCACCAAAGCCATAACGAACCTCAGCGGATTCAAAGCTCCAGGACCCAGACGGCATCTGCAACATCGTGTTCAAGCGCTGCTCCGAAACCCTAACCCCATACCTCGTACACCTCTTCAACGGAGTCTTCTCGCATGGAACATATTACGACCCTTGGAGACAGTTCACGACGGTAGTTCTACGCAAACCAGGCAAGCCAAGCTACACCACCCCCAAGGCATATAGACCCATAGCACTACTTAATACAACGGGTAAGCTACTAACAGCAGTAGTAGCAGAGGCAAATGACCTTCCTACTCGAACGACACCAACTCCTCCCCAACACGCACTTCGGCGGTTCGCCCGGGACGATCAACCTCCGACTCCCTCCATCTACTCGAAGAAACAATCCGCAACGCCTGGAGAACAAAGAAAAGTAGCATCAGTATTATTTCTCGACATCGAAGGAGCTTTCCCGAACGCAGTAACAAAACGCCTACTACACAACATGAAAAAGCGCAGACTACCACGACAGTTAATCGACTTCACGGAACGACTACTAACTAACAGGAAAACGCAACTAAGATTCGACGACTACACATCTGAATGGATCCCCATCAATAACGGTATAGGCCAAGGGGACCCCCTATCCATGATACTCTATATAATTTATAACTCTGACCTTGTAGAAGTAGCCAAGCCCAGAACGGGAAGGCAGGCGCTCAAAGAACTAACTCTGGCTTTTGTAGACGATACGGCATTCATAGCAATAGGCAAGGACTTCGAAACGACGCACCGAATCCTCAAGGACATGTTAGAACGAGACGGAGGAGGCTTCGAATGGTCCAGAAATCACAAACTCCCGCTTCGAAACCAGCAAATTCGCACTAATAGATTTTTCAATGAACAGGAACAAAGAACGCCCGAACATGACACTCCAAGATATAACGATACGGCCCTCCCCCACCCACAAATTCCTCGGAGTCATTCTAGACCAGGAGCTACGCTGGAAAGCCCAAATAGATAACGCAGTAGCGAAAGGAACGGCGTACGTACTTCAAATCCGAAGACTCTCAACGATGGCCAAAGGAATACCGACCCATCTCATGCGCCAACTATATCAAGCAGTCGCCATACCCAAGATGATATACGCAGCCGACCTTTGGTTCTCCCCGGCATTCAGAGACGGCTCAGACACACCCCAGAAAGGCTCCCTAGGAACAGCAAAGCGACTAACATCAGTCCAACGAATCGCACTCTTAGCAATAACGGGAGCAATGAGAAGTACCGCCACTGACCTACTAGAAGTCCACGCTAACGTCCTCCCAATTACCCTACTCCTCCAGAATTTCTGCCACAGAGCCATCGTCCGCATATCCGCACTCCCAAAAACTCATCCGCTACACGGACCAGTCAGACGCGCTGCAGGACGCTACGTAACGTCTCACCGCTCCTCGCTCCACAGACTCACACATCTCTTTGCTATCAACCCAGACGAGATAGAATCACTCAAACCAACGACAATAGCGCCCGTCCTCACCATTGCCCCTACAAAACCCAAATATCAGAAAGAAAGAAGGCCATAGAAGAACACGCGAACTTAGAGGACGAGATCCAGGTCTATTGCGACGGATCTGGATATAAGAAAAACATAGGCGCGGCAGCCATATTATTCAGAGCAGGCGCAAGACCCAGAATCCTAAGATTTCACCTAGGTAACGAAGACGAACACACAGTCTACGAAGCGGAAGAGGTAGGATTAACATTAGCAGCGAAACTAATCTCAACAGAACCAAATCTAACCTTCCCGCTATCAATTTCCATCGACAATCAAGCAGCGCTTAAATCAGGAGAGAACTCGCGAGCACGCCCTGGCTCATACATCGCAAACTGTTTCGTCAGAGAAATGCGCAAACTAGCAAGAACATACCCCAACTTTGACGTCACTCTCCGGTGGTCACCAGGACATGAAGACATTCACGGAAACGAGATGGCCGACATCGAAGCAAAGAAAGCAGCGACAAGCAGCGACAACAACAGCCCACGCGAAGACCTTCCAACTTACCTGCGCCATGGATCACTCCCTCTCAGTATATCAGCGTTTTAAAGCAGGCACATCATCAAGAAACTCACACAAGATGGACGAGACTATGGACCAAGTCTCCTAGATACGCACGTTTTCAACAAATAGACCCAAATGTTATCAACCGAGCGTTCATCAACTAACTGCTAACTTCCCAAAGCGTCTCACAGGACTCCTCATGACCCTCCGCTCTCAACATATCCCATTAAACCGCCATCTCCACCGAATCAACAAACCGAAAACCCGCATTGCCCCCCACTGCCCAGACACAGAAGAAACCGTTCACCACTATCTGCTAGAATGCCCTCATTATCAGAAACAAAGACACATGCTACAAAACGAACTCGGCCGAGACGCATCATCCATACCCTTTCTCCTAACAAGCGCAGAAGCCATTGCTCATTTAGTCAAATATGTCAACGAAACCAAACGCCTCAAGAACACTTTCGGTGAAGTACCCATGTCCAAAAAACGCAAGACCTGACCCACCCTGTAGAAATAAGATAACACACTCAACGCACTCAATGTAACACCCCACATCGCACAAACAAATGTAGCAACCACCAGCATCAACATATACCCAAGACTACTCTACAAACACCATAATCCTACAGTATACCTCATAACCATCACCAACCTAACACCTCGTACACATGGAAACCAGCCGCACCTTGAAAGGCGCCTCGGAGATATGGAGAATAGATCACAACGGAACACTAACATCTTCTCCCTCAAAACACGCTCCACTAGATTCCTGTTACTCCGCGAAAGCGGACGAGATAAGCGTACCATCACCACAAGCACTATATCATCACAAACGCAGAATTATATCTCATCTCATCACATGAAGGGCGCGTCTAAAACGGCCGGCGGGAACGGCGGACTGATGGGGGCACGCCCCACATCAGGGCATTCGCGACTTCAGAGACCAAAGGACACCGGGGGTCCTATAGATTAGAAAGCACTGTCCTACATAGAGTATTCCTCTCAATGGACAAAAAACTGGATTAAAAAAAAAAAAAAAAACGTCGCGTCAATGTCCCTGTCACTACCGCGCCGAGTTTTCGTGTCAATGCATCACATGCTAATGATTTCAAATCCCAATGCATGCATAATTTCAGGTGTGAGTGCATTCAATTCAGTAGTCGTTGCCTAATTTTACGCACATGATCATCACGACCATTAATGTGCCACACAGCAGTGGAGCATCACTGGCAGTAGCCAGCTCATTTACCATTTCAATGGAAATCGACGGCATGTTCAATACAGCCGAATTCCAAATAATGTAAGTTATCAAATGCTGTCGCTTCCTGTTCGAGAAGCCATCAAGCGCAGTCAAGCGCCCAGGCCAAAATGTATAGCAGTCGGTTACTTTACGGTGATGTAACTAATAACCATGGATCTATTAGGATGAATTGAAATCGGAAGCGAGGCGACCGTTTAGTGTTTCAAAGACTCGGGGCTCCAATCCGAGGTGCATAACGGCAGGGTGCAAAAAAGACCTGACATCTTGCGGCCCAGAAAACGATATACAGTTATTCTTGTCTACGTATCATGCGGCCACATGAACAGCAGGCCGCACTGTGTACCAAAATGCCTTTTCAGGCACATCACGTGGCCCAAGTTGAAAGTCACCTCGTAACAACGTGATCACGATGTCGACATACCGTGATACCATATGGTAGATTTTCATCTCTTCGTTCCCGACCACCATGGATCTTTCAGACGAGGATAAGAGGGAGATCGGTCAGGTGCGCTAAAAGCCGTTCTCAGAGTGGGACTAAATCCCGAGGACCACTACAGCACTTCGTTTTTGGATTTCATGGGTATGAGGTCGGCGAGGATGCAAAGGAGCTCATCAATAAGTATCATGTCGGGTAGGCAAAAGCGCATATGGATGTGTCCTATACTCACGGGCCATTTTAATCAGGAACATCATCCTCATGAAACGGAATGTGCAAAGTGAGACGCAATATTTGTTTGTTGAAATATCGACACTATGCGAATCATGATTGCCCCAGGTGTGAAGCAGGTGCACGCGCTTGTTCAATCTTTGCAGCAGTGTGCAAGAGATGCTGGACACAGACATCCGCTGATGATCGGGATTGATCAAGAGAATGGTGCGTTTCTCAGCGTCCGCTTTCACGTCAGGCTGATACTATAGTCACACAGGCCTTGTATCTGCGTTTAGCTCGACTGCAAAGTATCAAGCTGGGACACAGTTGTAAGTCATGTGCTGTTCACCCTCTTTCATCTCATCACTTTCTAGTCCAGGAGCTATGGCGATCGCTGCGACCGGTGATCCCGAATATGCCAGAAATTGTTCAGCGGCTTCAGCTCGCGAGATGAAAGCTGTTGGCATTAATTGGTCCTACTCTCCGGTAGGAGACGTGAATTCTGATCCACAGAACCCGGTCATTGGTGAGCATCAAGTACTTTGCTGCTCGATGGTGTCTTAACCTGTGCTCTTTCCTTGAGGTGTACGCTCTTTTGGAGATGGTGAGACCCAAGCTGTTTATTTACTTGGAGAACTTTTGCTGAGCTTCGGTGATTAGACCCCAAAGAGGTTGCACGATTCGCGAAGGCGGTTAGCGATGGCTTCACACAAGGTGGTGTTGCACCGTCCGCGAAACATTTCCCAGGGCACGGTGATACAAACGTTGACTCACATCTTGGTCTCCCCGTCATCAACCAAAGTCGTGCCGAGTTGGATCAAACCGAGTTGAAACCTTTCAAAGAACTGATCGACGCTGGCGTCGCCAGCATCATGACGGGGCATATGGTTATCCAGGCCCTGACCGGTGACAGTGTGACTCCAGCCTCCCTCTCACGAGCTGTGACTACAACTCTATTACGAGAGGAGCTGCAGTTTGAAGGAGTGGTCGTGACGGATTGTCTGGAAATGAATGCGGTGAAGGAGAGGCAGGGAGGCGTACCACGTGGTGCTGTGGAAGCGTTAGCAGCCGGTACAGACGTGGTAATGGTTTGCCATACTATGGCATTCCATAAGGGATCGATGGAGGCCACCTACGAGGCAGTCCAGAAGGGCGAGCTGCATATGGACGAGCTGAGGAAAAGTGGAGAAAGGATTGCTGCGCTGAAACGGAAATTCGCTGGGACATGGGATGACGTGCTCGGAAATCCATTCGACGAGAAGGCGATGAATGCGTTGCAGGCAACGAACAAGAAACTGAGCGAGGAAGCATACGCAAAATCTACCGCGCTCATTTCTGGATCTCTTCCTGTGTTTTCTTCGGGCAAGATTGTGGTGATGACACCCGTCGTGGAAAGCCTTAATGCAGCGGTGGATGATGCGGAAGGTGTGCAACGCACCGAGAAAGGCCATGTCCGGAACACAGCGGCGCCTTACTATATATCTTTCGCGGAGTCCGTGGGACGCCGCGCTGCAGATGTCGAACATTTGGTTTACGCGGCTGATTTCGACTGCAGAAGAGATTTCGGCGAGGGTCTCATATTCGTCACACGCAATGCGGATCGTAGCGCTTGGCAACTGGATGTCTTGGAGAGAGTTGCGACACAGGCCTTGAGTGGAGTGCCGACTGTGGTCCTGGCGAGCTGCGCACCATATGAATTGTTTTCTAGAAGGGTCTTGAGCGTGCAGGCATGCATGGCAAGCTTCGAGTATACCAGTGAGGCGTTGGAAGCTGCTGCCAGCGTTATTTTCAATGAGGTCCCTCCAGTGGGGGAGTCACCTGTTAGCATTCGAAGACAATAAGCTTGGCTGCTAGCATTGTATCATATGCTGCGCACGGGCTTAGTACGAGCTTGCTATGTACATATCTGAACTCTATCCCCGACTCCAAAAGTTAGTCACTGCGGAAACGACTTTTTAGCCCTACCCATCATGATAACCCGAGGCAGCCGCTTGGATGTATAATCTGACGTAGGACGTACCTAGTACTTGAATCAAACTAAAACCAGACTTAGAAGAAAATGTAACCGTCTGGGAGCTACATAGTACATTCGCAATAAAATGGAAGTATAGAAAATAAAATCGCACGCCACGGAGCAAGGTGAAAGTCGGCAGGGCGAACCCTAGGCTAATATTCATATTCATGCACAGCCTCTGAGTCATGTGTGTAATAAGCTGTAATAAGTGACTGAACGAGTCAGGCTCATAGCTTGCTCATAGCCTAGCGTAGCCCTTGATCATCAATTTACTCCCAGCTCTTTGAAGTTTGTAATGCTGCGTATGAGATAGCTGGCAGTACAAAGGGAATTCCGTAGCCAGGTAAGTGATATTCCTTACATCTTTTCTTCCTTTCCTATCAATGAAGAAACTTTTTGCCAGTGGGCGCGACAAACTTCGAGCAGCAACGAGGCAGCAAAAGGTGATCCCGCACAGAGATGTTTCGGATTTTGTCATCGACGATGTAAGTCTTGATCTTCAACTTACTTGTGGCAACAATCATCTATGTCATAACTTGGATCATCACTGACCCGAATTTTGATGCATACGTATAGGATGCACCACTTGTACGTCCCAAACGACCTTCAGAGGACCACCGTGACTGGGAGGTGTTATCTGAACCCCCTTTTTTTTTTTTTTTTAAAATCCAAATTTGTGTCTTTGAGAGTGTAACTCTATGTAAGACAATACTATCTAGTCTTGGGGGCCCCTGTGCCCCCCCGCACCTCTAGATTCATGAATGCCCCGGTGTGAGGCTTGCCTCCACCGGTCCGCCGTTCCCGCCGCGCGTTTTAGACATGCAATCTAACGAAGGAAAGGTGACTTTAAGAAGATCGCGCAGGTAAGTAACTGGACAGATAAGGATCGTCTGGACGCGTTCTCGGCCGCCGAAGCGACTGGTATAGGAATCTGGTTGAATGCAAAGTATGGTAAAAGAATGGTTCCTCTAGTGACGGAGAGGAAGGTTCTGATGGATTTGACTGATTTCAGTGGAGGCCGTGATTCCGTATAGGCGAGTGAATATGGTTGGATTGTGAGATTATAGGTTTGGGTTATTTGAGGATTAATTGAGTCGTAGCGGTAATGGTAACGGGGGGGAGATGCCGAGGTAGAGGTCGTGTTATATGGATGGGGTAGGATAAGGTACAGCGTTGATTGGCAGTTGATGATGTGTACAAGTGTCTGAACCCCCTGTCCCTTCTAGTCCGTATCCTCAGTTTGCAGTGCCTCCGATATCACCGAGCCGCTCGTCTTCCCTAGCTTCGATTCCACCTGTAATATTACCACCACGTTCCAGCAGCCCATACAGCGTTACAAGTCACACCACCACTCCAGCTACGCCCACACCCACCTCCCAGACTAACCCAAACCCAACCCATGAGGATACACTACTTGTGCGTCCCAAACAACCTTCAGGGGACCACTGTGACTGGGAGGTGCTATCTGAGCCCCCTGTCCCTTCTAGTCCGTATCCTCAGTTTGCAGTGCCTTCGATGTCATCGAGCCGCTCGTCTTCCCTAGCTTCGATTCCACCTGTAATATTACCACCACGTTCCAGCAGTCCATACAGCGTTACAAGTCACACCACCACACCACCTACGCCCACGCCCACCTCGCAGAATAACCCAAACCCAACCCATACCGTGCGGAGAGACGGACGCAAGATCCAGAAGACGCAGCCGATACCCGCTGCAATTGGTGTACTGAAGTCCCTTGATCTACATCTGGAGCGTGCCCTGCAACAGCCACACCGGCACCATGTCCACGAAGTACCAGATGATTCCTTTTCAGTTGAACACAGGGACAGGGCAGAGAAGAAGGAGAGGAAGAGTTTCTGGGATGGGATTATCTGGGACAGGGACAAGGACAAGGAGCGCGGACGTGATGAAGAGCGTGAAACTCGTGAGAAGGAAAAGGGAAGAGAAAAGGACGAGGAAGGACGAGATCGCATTTGGCGCAAGGAATATAATCCCTCAGAGCTGACGCGCATGATCGGTGCGCCATCTCAGCCGATTCCGTGTCTTTGATGTGCGGGAATTTATACCGGCATAGGGTACCTTACGGCGACCTCATCGGAGGACTGGACGCTCGTGCTCGAGGTCTGCGAGCGCGCATCAGCTACTGAAGCGAATGCCAAGGAGGCTGTGAAAGCCCTTCGGAGGGAATTCAAGTGCGTTTTATAGTCTCGCCTCGCTTTCTATACCATTGACAGGGTATCTGGGATACAGATATGCAGAGCCTAAATCTCAATTATCTGCTGCTAGGGTAAGCACTACCCAGCTCGTTGCTTCGTCCTTGATCTCTCACCTTGGAAAACGCATGCTCGTCCACTCTCCATCCAATTTGCATTACTGCTTGCACAGCTATGGGCAATAATGGTACGCACCGCGTCCGATATCTTTCTAACTCAAAGAGAACAAACCTTGTCGTTAGAAAACAACTAATGGAGGTGCTCGCAGCTGCCGCCTTCATCACTAGTTCACGTACGCGTTTATCTATTGCTAAATTTATTCTTTACTATGCCCCCTTTTGCCGAAGATATTTGTTTCCTCATCTACTGCTTACTTGATGTACCTTTTGAAACCTGTCTGTATCGGTCCTATCTCCTCGTTCTATAATATAATAAAGCTACGTTTTTTTTTGCAATACTGACCTGACCTCTTGCCGACTCTTCTTCATAGGTCCCAACCTCTCGCCTTTCTCGCCTAAAAATCGCGACTGTGATAGGGATGGTTTCCGTGCCCTATGGATGCGATTGAAGCCCCCTGATAAGCCTGATGTGGGCATTCCATTCGACACCGATGTTATGTTTATCCCCCCTATAGTTCGTCCACCGATAGAGGAGGTCAGCTTTTTTGGTTTGTAGTTTATGACAGTGCCCTGATCAATTCTCCTGCTCTATTTTTTGTTCGCTTGTTTCGGTGTTGTCTTGTCACAATTAGCGGCTGTCGAGGAAGAGTCACCAGCTCGGTGTCATTCCTCCCGAAGAGGACATGAAGCGCTTATTCCAGGAATGCAAGATCGCGAAAGGATATGCGACTTTCTTTAGCGAGATGCTTGCATACGCGACGCCAGAACAGATAGAAGGGAGGCTGATACATGTGCGTGTGATTTCTCAGTTAACTCCTGATCCACATTTTGTCAGTCTGCCGTATCATCTTTGCGTGGCACATCATGGCGCTCTTGCCCCCATTCTGTTCATATCAATCTGACCAATCCCTAGGAATTTTTGATGAAGTGCCGCGAGTCACAAGAACTCATATATACCCAAATTCCATGGGCGTCTGCAGGCGCTGAACGGCCGCGCAATAAGCGAGAAAGGAATGCAGAAGGAAATAGACCTACGAAATCGCAGCCCGACATCCAATTCAGTTCTCTGCCAAGTCGAGATTACCATGGTATGGATACTAATGGAGATGCAGAGGAACAGACTTTGGAGGAGCAGCTTCTTGACGCGTTACTTGATGCGGATGAGGTGGTGTCTGAGGCGTTGAGAATGTATGATATTGTTATGCGGGTTGTGGAGGAGCGTAAGGCTGTTGAGATTAGTAGCAGGGACGTGAAGATGGATCGAAGAGTGCGTTCTTCTTCTTCTCGCCCCAGTCATTTCACCCTCCTTGTACTCTTATCATTTTGTTTTCTCCCCTGTGCCTCCTGACTGATGGAGACTGATATTTGGTATAGCACATTGAAATGGAGTATCTTGGACAATTTCACCGTCATTATGGAGAAGGCTTCTCTCGCGTGCCATCACCGATATCACCACCCACCTCATGCACGCCATCACCACATGCATCACACATGCCATCACCGCCTACCTCACTCCGCCAACTCGATCTTCTTCCCGTTGTTCCCTCACAAACCCATGTCTTTCGGTTCTTCCCTGCCCACTCGCACTACGGCCCACCATCACCTCACGTGAGTGTATCAACACTGCTTGCGCCGTCTCCACCCCTGGGACCCCGTTCTCATATATGCCTGCCACACCCGCTGCTGCCGACGCCTACGCCGTTTCCATATAATACATCTCTCATACGACCGAGCGCGAAGGTCACAGAAGAAGTCGATGATGGTGCGTTACGTTGTCATTCGGTCGATGACAAAAGTGTGGTTTGTTTTGATATGTGGTCGATATAGAACAACAAGACTCAAGTAACTTGCACTTTACCCTCGACACAGCAGGTATTGCGTCCAGCCTCGCCGTAGTTCCTACGTACCCATCAATGAAAGAGGAGGCGAGTATCTCGGTTTCGTTTGTGCTTAACGACGGTGCTATGATTGATTTTCTTTTGCTGTGTTGTGTAGATGCCTGCCAGCGGGCCAGATGCTGCCATTACTGCGAGCGACCATGACAAGGCTATTGATAGGGCTACCAACCCATACTGGTCAGGGATAGACCTGGATTTTTCAACTGATACCGTCTTTGTAGACAGCAGTAAGGCAAATTTAGAAAAAATGCTGTGGGAGGACGCGCTTCTTGATGCACAAAAGGTATGAGATCAATCATGTTGGAGCCAGTGCTCATTTTGGCGATGCATAGGTCATCACATTCAACCCATCGTCCTATCTTGGATACCAGTTGAAGCATGCAGCGCTTCATGGTGCACACCGCTATGACGAAGCGCTTGAGACCTTCGAAATCATGCTCTCCAAGTTAGACAATGCTCCTGAGATACAGTTACGAGGTAAGTACCAAATAACTCATGTGTCAAGATGCTCGACACTTTATCCAGAACTGCGCCTGCAGTATATCAGTCTATCTGAAGCAGACAATGCTATTCGAAAAGTCATTTACACACAACTCGACGACGCCCCACTTCGTCTACTAGACACTGCTTCTGGGCTCTTGTGTGATCGAGAGACGCAGATATGCGCCTTCAAACTGAGCACCGAATACAAGGGACTCCTGTCATTCATAATCAAGCATGCAGACATCCGAACGGAGCGCATCAAAGAAGTGGTAGCGTTCTACTTCCGCTGTGTCATGTTATCACATATGTGGCAAGGGAAAGAGCCACTATTGTACGACATCGAGGACAAGGTCGTGTACGAGTTGAATCCAGTTGATGGTATCGTGAAGTTGCAGTCGTTCTGCAAAACTGCACGCGACATGGGCTATCGATGGGCATGGATTGATACCTGTTGCATCGACCAGAAGAACAATGTCGAGCTCCAAAAATCACTTAATTCCATGTTTATTTGGTATCGCCACTCGGCACTCACGATCGTCTACCTCGCGGACGTTCCGGCTTCGTCCAAGTCTGGTGCACTGGCAAGGAGCGCTTGGAATACGCGTGGATGGACTCTCCCGGAATTGCTTGCTCCCGAAATCGTTCTATTTTATCAAAGTGATTGGACGCTATATCTCGACGACCGCTCTTGCAATCACAAGGAGTCTTTCACAATCATGGGGGAGTTGGAGAATGCGACAGGCATAGATGCACACTCCCTGGTCACCTTCCGTCCGGGGATGGCGGGCGCGAGAGAAATTGCGATGGGCGTCGATTCGTGTCACAACAGTGCAGGAAGATGTTGCATACTCACTGTTTGGTATCTTCGGCATCCACCTACCTGTTATTTATGGCGAGAAGAAGCAAAATGCACTCGGGCGGCTCCTGCAGGTGATTGTGGCCCAGTCGGGCGACATCACTGCGCTAGACTGGGTCGGAAAATCATCCGAGTTCAATAGTTGCCTGCCAGCCGATATTACTTCATACAGAGCTCTTCCGTGCGCGCTGCCATCTCTGTCCGAAGACGACATCCAGACATCGGTCTCCAGGCTGCAAAATGCCCTAGATATTGATGTGGCCTTGAAACTTCATCGCCTGCTTGACGATCTGGGCGCTCCTCGTTTTGCGGACCGCAGACTACATCTGCCTTGTATTGCATTCCTTGTCACAGAAGTTAGACGGAGCCATGCTCAAGAGCAGGAGGCATGTTTCGCGTATCAAGTCAAGGCAAACGGACTTCGTGACCTGTTGATCAACACGGAAGACAAGCTGACACAATTTTCGCGGGCAAAGCCCACTCTTCAGACATTCTTACTCGTCCGTCCGTGGGACCCTTATCTCCTGGAACTGCCTGACTTGACAGGCAATCCACAGGGCATGGACAATTGGTCTGTGCGGGGGTCTATGTTTCGTGATAACCTCAGCGTGTTTTCTGGTGAAACAGGGCCAATTGATTCACAGTTACACCCACGGGCATTACGATTGATCGTTCGCCTTGGACAACCTTTCGGCGCGTTTCTGCTAGCGCGGCAACGCGGTGGAGAATACAAGAGAATTGCGTCAGATCGCAATATTATTGCACAAGTCAAGGAAGTGGCGGATTCTGTTCATAGAATGCATGTCAGGACACTGGAGATATCGTAGCTTGATCGTAGCTGTGCATTTTTTTGGAAGGACAGATTTCAACATTTATACCTTGATATTATACCTACAGTCATACACAAATACCCGAAGCCAGACTAGCAACCAGTCTGCTTATGCAAATGTTGAGGATTTCTGCCCACACCACTCGAGCATCCGTGGTAGTACAAGCTAGGCTGGTCACGAGCCTAACTCATAGCATTGTATATAGGCTTATAACAGGAAAGCCGGGCCGTCATTTGAAACGCTTCAAGTTACGCGTCCGACGTCCAGCGTCAGCCGTGCTCAACGCCGAAGCCCTTTGGATTTCTTCTCCTGGCTGTGTCGCGTTTTATTGGGCATAATCAATATTTCTTGTAGAATGATGATGGCTTTGGATGGCGTGGAAGATGTGTAATCTGAGAAAGGATACGTCCGGAGCGTTCCAATGTTATACCTCGAACTTTTTGTGAAGTCCGTGCAATCCCGTGGCCCCCGTATTGCCGATGTCGAACACTTGGTTTACGACGCGGCTGATTTGGACTGCAGGAGATTTTGGCCGGGATGACATGTGCTTGGCGACTGGATGTCTCGGAGAGTCCAGACACAGGCCTCTGGTCGCGAGCTGCGCACCGTATAGATTATGATCTGGGAAGGTCTTGGGTGGTCATATAGAAGGAACAAACGTCTTCCTTCTGCAATGGTCTGACTAGAGGAGACTAATCATAGGTGTACAGGCATGTGTGGCGAGCTTCTAGTACACCAGGGAAGAGTTGGAAGTTGCTGGCACTACTGGTGCTATTTTTAACGAGGAAGCACTCGAGGACGTTGAGCTAGTTGGTGAGAACCTGGTAAAGTACTGCCAAAATTTTGTACACACAGCTGAGCGTGGTGGTGTGGGGGAAAATACCCATAGGACAAGCTCCATCCACGATGGGCACACTGCTTGGGAGCCAAATCTCGGCCTCATGATAACTAAAACCTGTACCCCCAGTGTCCTTTCGATTCACGATGGAGTGGTCGCTCCAGACAATGTGCTCTGAGCAATGATCCTGATGAAGTGATGATGTGTCTACAGTGGCTCAAAAAACTGTCCGCATGTTTTGACATTTTTCACTATCTATGATATTGTGTGAGAATGAACAAATTCCTCAAGGACATACTTATACCACATTGTAGTATGGCTTCAGGGCTTTTATTTGAGCCCTACACCGTGGGAATCGGCGGAGATATGGTGGAGATATAAGGCTTATAAAATGATGACTCATGTGGACAGTTTTTTGAGTGTATATTAAAACTATATAAATCATTATTTATGACACCATAAAAATCATGCCACTATTATATAAATTATAAAGTGGTGTCATTATGTTATTTTATGACTATATCTAACTATATAAACCAGAATATCTCATGTATCATAGTCATAATCACCATGAAAGCCATCTCCTCTGCTCAAAGAGATAATATCCTCTCTCTGTCTTATGCTGGCCTCTCTGCTCGCCAAATTTCCTCTAGAACTGGAATATGCAAGTCCACTGTGGCCAAGTTCATCAAAGAAAGCCACCCAGACAAGGAAAACTCTTGTGGAGGACGTCCATCCAAGCTTACCTCTACTGACAAAAGGGCTATTATCCAACATATCACTACAGGAAAGGCTGATAATGCTGTCCAAGCCACCCATTATATCAATTCCACCATCACTACCCCTGTCTCTTCACAAACTGTGAGGAATGTTCTCAAGGCAGCTCATCTCAAGGCAGTAAACAAAGAAGAAAAAGCCTCTTCTCTCCATCAAACATAGGCAGAGAAGACTAGCCTTTGCCTTAGCTCATCAACACTGGACTGTAGAGGACTGGAAGCATGTTATATGGTCAGATGAGACCAAAATCAATAGGATTGGGTCAGATGGGAAGGTGTATGTATGGAAAAAGAAGGGAGATGGCCTAACAGACAGAGAGGTTAATGGGACTGTCAAGTTTGGAGGAGGTTCTTTAATGGTATGGGGCTGTATGGGATGGAATGGTGTGGGAATGCTTGCTGAGGTTGAGGGGAAGATGAATGCTGAGCAGTATGTGGACATTTTAAATGACCACTTGCTGCCTAGCTTGGCAGAATCAGGGATTGATGAAGAAGATATCATTTTCCAACAGGATAATGATCCCAAGCACACATCCAGAAGAGCTAGGGAATGGTTTGAAGAACATAACATCAATGTTCTTGACTGGCCAGCACAGTCTCCTGATGTCAATGTCATTGAACATCTCTGGGGAACACTCAAGAAAAAGCTTCAAGCCTATGAAAACCCCCCTAAAGGAGTATGGGAGCTTTGGGAGAGAGTAGCAGTGGAATGGGGGAAGATCACAGCTGAGGATTGCCAGAAATTAATTGAGAGTATGCCTAGAAGGATAGAGGCAGTAATTAAAGCCAAGGGAGGTCATACAAAATACTAGAATACCTGGTTATTACTGTAAAATACTTGAGTCAAAAAACTGTCCGCATGAGTCACCATTTTGTGAGCCTTGTATCTCCACCATATCTCCACCGATTCCCACGGTGTAGGGCTCAAATGAAAGCCCTGAAGCCATACTACAATGTGGTATAAGCATGTTTTTGAGGCATTTGTTTGTTCTTACACAATATTATAGATAGTGAAAAATGCCAAAACATACGGACGGTTTTTTGAGCCACTGTATGTCGAGTTCCATCGGGTAGCAACATCACGTGGCATGAGAGTTGCAAATTTGCGCAAGTCGGCCAGGATCTGATGCCATGCAGGAAGAACTATAGTGGAGGAGTGTATTATCTTGTAGGCCAGTTTTCGCAGCTGGAACATGTATTGAGCTTCAAGGTAAGTATTTTTTTTTTCACTCACCTTGACCAGCGCTAACGTTACAGGTTGAATATCTTTTTCCAGTGCAAGATGTTCATGCTGGCCCAACAACTCAACTTCATCTATCCATCCTGTCATCATCATCATCAGCTGCCTGAACCATTGGCCGCCTCGTCATCTACCTCTTCACCATCTACCTCCTCACTCAGTTCCCTCAGTTCTGTGCCCACCTCATCATCATACTCGCGACTATCAGCAAGTGCTCTATCGGCATCCTTTTTCTTTACGTCGAATTCTTGGATCAAGGACTTAGCCACCAAATTCACTGTGTGGAGAAAACACCGAGTGTGTGTTGCCAATCCCCCAAACGCTGGGACCTTGACGCTGAGCTCGCGAACCATTGCGTCATTATTCAATGCATTATCGCACTGTCACGCTCAAGATCTGCATGCCTGCAGTTTAGTACAATGTGAGTTCTGTGAATCCGTTTTTTTTACTTACCTTGTCTGATATTCCAAACTCTTCTAGCATCTTTGTGAATGTTTCTGCAAGTTCCTCGCCAGTATGGCTCTATAACTATGTCAGCCAGGACCCAAACATTTTAGTAAGTTTTTACCGTTGCAACCTCAATTATATCTAATGGTAAACACAGCGGCTCTCCATTATGCTCAAAGTGCGCTGAAAATGCGACAACTGCGCGATGGTTGGGTGATGTCCACCCATCAGTTGTGAAGTTGATTTTCCTGTCATATCCCTGGTAAGTTGCAATCAATTTGAGTATGTCTTGTGATCTAAACTTACCTTCAACATATTAGCAACGCGCTGTCGAGTGCGCGCGAATACAAGCCAAACATCACGCGAAACTGTGGAGGGGGAAGGTAAGTAATACTCTGACCTCCCCGTTTTCATCAATGATTGAAATCCTCGGTCATTGACCACATCGAATGGACGCAGGCTCTCTGCAACCCAGTGCACCAATTCAGACCTGCAGGAACATGCATCAGGCATCAACAACAAGAGTTTCAATAAACTTGTACCTTGTTTCGGCGCGCGTGTGTTGCCAGTGAGAGTATGTGACTTTTCCTTTTCCTTTTCATTCGAACGCTGCAGTAATTGACCCATCTCTTAGAACACTACCCACGATCTTGCACCAAACTTCATTAGCGTCTTTCGCATCATCTGCAGCTTGCAACACGTCGGCCCCCCAACACGAACACACATGCTTGCGCATGTTGCCAGTTGAGTGTGTGTCTGCTTTGTCAAGGAATCATCTAACACTACTCTTGCAGCCTTTCGCCTGGCACTTGAACTCATGTGCTTTGCGCCCATTGATTGCAACTGATTTTTGGTGTCGGGTCAAAGAACGCATACACAGGTGAGTTCCAATCTTTCATCAGCCGTTCTATTGATTCATTAAATTGATATTAATTTATTTTGTTTTGAACATACTCGGCTGGTCTTCGGCAGTCACTGGTTGGCTCTCCAGCTCACTCTTGTCACTTTGTGACCCGCTCTCGCTATCTTTGGCATCAGACTCGACTTCAGTCGGCATATAAAGAATTTTCCTTCTTCCTCAGTGCGAACTACAGCACGACGACTTGTCGCTGCTGTAGGTGTTGTTGATTTCGAGGATTCTGTTGATGATGTTATAGGGCCTTTGCTAGCCGCTGTGAGACTTGGACTGGTGGGAGTGTTCCCAGCTGCTGGGTGAGTCTTTGCCTTCTTGA
The DNA here is from genome assembly GCF_016647625.1 of Suillus subalutaceus. Lineage (NCBI taxonomy): Eukaryota > Fungi > Basidiomycota > Agaricomycetes > Boletales > Suillaceae > Suillus > Suillus subalutaceus. The sequence continues at coordinate 216,614 of NW_024540312.1, forward strand.
GTTGTTCCATCACATTAAGTCCGCTTTCATCAGGCTTCCACTTCTTTGATGTACCTGTTGCCTTCTCTTCGAGGGCTGCTCTTGCTTTGCTTGTCATTTTGGTGACCTGTTTTGCTGTACCGGAGAGGATATTGAGATGCATGGTGGCTCTTTTCGCTGGTTGCAGAGCACTGGATTAGTGTAGTACGATGCAAATATATTTTAGAGTTTGACACATTTCGCAACTGTACAGATGTACCTCTTTGGGTCACATCTTTATAACATAGTTACATGTCGTTTTCACACAACCCAGTGACTTGGGGTGCTGGGTAGGGGTACAGGGTTGCCAAATCTGGACCCCTACCCCTACCCGGGTGATACCCCTACCCCTGACCCGGTGTCATATACCATATTCCCGGGTACAGATCCGAAGATCCGGATCTCAGATCTGATCCAGATCTGATGGACATATCCATCGTCCGGTCCACAGATCCGATCTAATCCTTGTTTCATGTCCTGTTCATATAACTCTAACTATCGTTCATCTCCTTTCGGTATTCCTGTACACCGGTGAAGGATCTTCAACTCAGCTGAGGGTGCAGCTGATATAATTGTTGAAGGGAGGAAAATATGAGTGCGATATGTTCGTCCCTTAGGGGAAGCGGAGAAAGCAAATATCCACTGGTCAACTCTAGGGGGAATGCGCAAAGCGCGTGATAAGGCGAAAGCGCGGGAACAAAGGCGCTATAGGCGCGCGAAGCGCGGGAAAGTCACGCGTCGAAAGCGGAACTGGGTGAAAGCGGTATGCGAGCGATAGTGAGATGTTAAGATGTGTACTGAGATGCTGATAAGACAACTGATGCGGATATGGCCACTAGAGCTAACTGCTACTAGGGCTTGCGATGATTTATTCAAAACATAATAAAAACTCGGAGATGGTGACTGTCTATGATGGTCGTGGTCCGTGGTAATGTGTGTTGTGTAAAGTAAAAAAATGTGTAATGAAAAATGTGTACCAAGTGAAAATAAACATGGTATGATGTTGAAATAAATGATAAATGGAGAAATGCATACCTGGGAACTTGGTTGGACATGGGAAAACACAGTGGGAAGTCAGGCGCCCTATAGCGCTTAGGCGCGGGAAAATTCGCCTAAAGCGCGCGCAAGTCGCGCAAGTGTCGCCTATGTCGCGGAAGTGTCGCCTATGTCGCGTGCGTCGCGCGAACGTCGCGTTTATTGCGCAAGTGTCGCGTTGCATGCATATTACTGTAGACTCGACCTATGTTGCAATATATGCCATTGTGAGGCTACTCAGGATCGAGTCTCTACACCGGTATACCGGTTATCCTTTACTTCCATTATGCTTACTGATCCGCTACACTTACTGATCCGCTTTAGCTTAGACTTCATTCCCGGTTATGATACGTTATCCGTCCGACTTACCAATATGCTGTATACATACTTTGCTTATACTTCGTACATAGCCTCGCATCCTTGCTTATTGATCATTCCGTTAGTTATCCATAGTATATAAACCCTTGTACATGCGCTGTAGTAGATCAGTTCGAATATCATCTTAGATTGCACTCATTCTGTCTGGACTCTAAGTCCATCCGTTATCCGTCCGGACTTGAGTACGATACTCTTGTCTACTCCGAGACTTAGGATTGATTCCTATAGTCTATATATCCATCTCTGTCATTCGGACAGTCCTCGCCCGTTAGTTTCTAGTTCGGAATCAGTCTGGATTAGCTGTTACCATATACGTCCAATATCCGGAAGCCTTAATGGATCCGTTACGAGACTTATCCGTCTCAATATATACGATACTCTAGTACCCTGAAATAAGGGGCAAGACTCGGGAAAGGGGCACAGCGCACGAGCTGAGGCTGAAGCCCTTCGGATCCGATACTACTTGAGTACAGTCTTAACACCCACACAATCCACAGCACGTAGTTTGGATAACCAAACGTGTCCAGTTCGGCAATGATCTCAGCCCAGAAGAACTAGAACGTGCAAGGAAATTAGTTGGAGAATATGCTGACATATTTGCGGGCTCACTGAAGGAAGTCTTACCAGTTTCAGGAGCAGTACACAGACTTCACATCCCAGACGGCACAACCTTCAATCTACGGGTACACCAATGCCCGTTAACGCCACCTCAACTGCAATTCTTACACGGCAGGATCGACGAGATGTTGGAGGCCAGTATTATTGAACATGCACCCCCGGAACTGGTCAAGTGCTGTGCCAACACAGTACTCGCTAAGAAGGCCCACAAGCAAGAAGGAATGACCCTAGAAGAACTACAACGTGCGGTAAACGAGCAGTGCTTAGCACAAGATCACCCACCAGCATTCATGCTACCAGAATGGGAAGTTGAAGACAGACTGAACAAGGCAGATATGGGAGCAGGACCGCAGAAGTGGAGGATTTGTCAAAACTTTAACGAAGTTAACAAACTCACCACAATAGCACCAATGCCACAAGGTGATATCCACGCAAAGCAGTTACGACTTAGTGGACACAGGTACGTGTCGGTTTTTAATTTTGCATCCGGATTCTACGCTGTCGAAGTCCCAGAAGAGTCGCGTCCATACACAGCATTCTACATCGAAGGGCGAGGATACTTTTGGTACCGATGGATGCCCATGGGCCTGACCAGAGTCCCATCAACATTCACAGAGATGACGGCCACACACCTTCACAACTTCATTGCGGACAGAACCATGGAGTTATTCATTGACGACGGAGCCTGTGCAGCAGACAGCTATGAGGAAATGATGGAAAAACTCGGGCGCATCTTTCAGCGATGTCGGGAACGCAACCTGTCACTTTCGCCAACCAAGTGCCAGTTATTCATGACTGGAAACAACATTTGCAGGCGCCACAATAGGACCAAAGGGTGTACAGCCAGACTTAGCAAAACTCACGGCAATCGTCAATTGGGAACAACCACCAGATGCGTTGAATTTAGAATCATTTTTAGGACTAACAAGTCACTTTAGGGACCTTATACAGAGCTATTCAACGAGAGAAGGGCCTCTACGCGACTTAGTGAAAGCAGCACCACTCACAGTCCCATACACGAAGAACAGCTACCGACGAATTCTACGGAGCTTCAAGCTGCAGGATCTATGGGTAGACAAACACACCACAGCTTTTCTAGACCTCAAAGCAGCGTTAGTCTCAAAACTGATCTTGCAAGCCCCGAAATACGACGGGTCAAACTTTGTTGTTACCTCAGATGGATGCGCTGAAGTATTTGCTGCAGTACTTTCACAACGTTCACGCACCAAGAGCCCGTCGGGGAAATGGACTGAAAGACTGCATCCTATCGCCTTTGCATCGAAGCGCACATCTTCAACAGAACAGAACTACAAGCCATTTCTACTGGAGTTTGCAGCATTAAAGTTCTCATTGGACAAGTTCTCGGACATCATATGGGGGTTTCCAGTCGAGGTTGAAACTGACTGCCAAGCACTGAAAGATGTTCTTATTAGTAACAGACTCAACGCCGCACACACACAATGGAGGGATGGCATCCTTGCACACAACATCGTCGACATAAGGCACATTCCTGGGAAACTCAACATAATCGCCGATGGACTCAGCCGCCAGTGGGAAGGGCATCCACGAAATGTTGGACTACTGGATGGTAGTGAATGGACTGTCAGCGAAGACTGGGAAGCGCAGTCAGGACTAATCAACGACTTACTACAGATATCCACAGAAGTCGAAGATCCCGTCATGTCGAGCCTACGGCAACGCTTCGCAGAGGAACCAGTTTTCCTAGAGGTAATAGAGGCCATGCTGCAAGTTGATCAAGGTAAGGAGGTAAGGAACCGCAAGAAGGCACGACACAGATCTTCACAGTACATAATCGAGGAAGGTAAGCTATGTGCAATTGCAAGGAGGAACGGCAGTGTGAGCACGAAGTCGAGTCGAGTGCATTACACGCGCAGAAGCTAAAGAGTTAGCAGTCAAGCAGCATAGTGAAGGAGGGCATTGGGGACGAGATGCCATCAAAATTGCGCTAACAGACCATATTTACAGCCCAAAACTTGATGCATCGATTCTAACAGCCATCAGCGACTGTGCAAAATGCAAGAACTTTGGTATGCCACACTTACATTCTCTAATGGAACCAATAACCCAGCCATCACCCATTCGAGCTCTTAGTCAGGGACTACCTCACGTTACCTAAAGCCAAGGGATTCCACATGGTAGGAGTGTATCTCGACACATTCTCACAACACGTGTGGGCATTTAAGTACAAAACGGCCGGTACCGTGAAGAGCACAATAGATAGTCTGGGACACATCTTCCGGGGCTTCACTGCATCGGAAACATTCATGTCCAATGGAGGTCAACATTTCAACAACGCAGCAGTGAAAGATTTTTGCACTAAGTGGTCCTGTAATACTCACATTGTGGCAGCTTACTCACCATGGATCAACTGGTCTAGTAGAGGGCACAAATAAGATTCTCCTTCACGTTGTCTTGCTACTTAAGGGTCTTATGTACAACGCGTGTATAGTGACAACACAACTATACAGGATAAGACTTCTTGCCAGCCCTTAAGTACACGGTCTACGACTTTTCTAGTTTTCGTGGTAGATAACGTGTGAGTTCTTGGGAGGGTTTACTGACGTGTCCTCTTCTTGTTGTTCCCTGGTGGAATACTCGTAGATTCCCTAATGTTCTGATAGTAAGATCTGTTTCAATCTCGTAGGTCGTGTCTCAACCTATGAAAGTCTGTCTCAACTTTGTTGTGTTCTCGTGTCTCCCTTCCTGAAAAAGAGAGAGTCTGTCTTAAAATACGTGAAGCCTAGTTAGAAAGCTGTTCTGGTGTTGTATACTCAACCCCTGTAAGGTAGTACACAACAAGTAAATGAAGTCTGTCTTAAATACGTAAAGCCTAGTACGAAAGCTGTTCTGGTGTTGTACACTCAGCCCCTGAAAGGTAGCACACAACAAGTAGTTTATAAATAGATTGTTATATAAGCGACCCCTGTAAGGTAGTATACAACTAATCTCTGATACGATGTTTATCTTACTTCAAGGCACTCTTGGCCTGCACTTTTAAGTCTTACAGACTCTCACGTGTGAGAGAAGAGTGAAAAGTGGGAAGTTGTTATTACTCAGTGTAGAATGGGCTCCTTTTATACCTTTTTGGGAGGCCATTTTACTAAGCATGACTCATCACGGCATTAGTAAGTCACTGGCTTACTAACCATGCCATTTGGCAGTGCTGAATCAGCTGCTTACAAAGTAGTTTACAAATAAAGTTCATAATATTACAAAGCATGATAAATCATGACGAAGCATGACGAAGCATGATGAAGCATGACCAATCATGACAAATCCTTACAAATCAGATTATTGCCTATCACATGACATGCTTACAAACATATCTGGTGGCTCACTGAAGGATTCTGTGGCTGAATGAGCCTGAAACAAATAGAAACAAATGGAAACAAATGGAAGCCACATGACAAATCATGCAGGATCCTTACAAAGCAGAATATTGCCTATCACATGACATGCTTATTAACACATCTTGGTGGCTCACTGGTGGCTGAATAAACCACATAAAAGAAATGAAAAGAAAAGGGGACAGGTGAAAACTATCATACTGGAAATATAAATACAAGTAAATCTGTCAAAATGGAACCAATCATAATAATACAATGAGGTACACCTTAGTGTACTCTCTGTAGCTACTTCCTGTCTATCAATGTCATGGTATGAGTTCCATACCATGCATGACAACGTACTGAAACGGATGTCCGCACCAAATATAGGAGAGGACGATGAAACCCTCACATGGGATAATCTCCCTCTCAATTGGCCCAACCATTTGGATGACACCATCGTTGCACTCAAACACCGCATACTCCCTGCATTGAAATTTTCGCCGAAAGAGCTGTTACTAGGGCAAATCGTCAACACCCCACCCATGGATCTTAGCAACAGTGCATCAGCCACACGCGTGTCGGACATAAACACGCACATGGCATATGTGGCACAGCAGCAACTCGACGGGTATAACGCAGCAGTAAGGCATGCACTCAAGCAGAAAGCAGCGTTTGATAAAAGGGTCCTCGAACGCAAACCAGGTAGGGAACTGCAGGGGTAGGGGTAACCCGGCCAGGGTGTTAAGACTGTACTCAAGTAGTATCGGATCCGAAGGGCTTCGGCCTCAGCTCGTGCGCTGTGCCCCTTTCCCGAGTCTTGCCCCTTATTTCAGGGTACTAGAGTATCGTATATATTGAGACGGATAAGTCTCGTAACGGATCCGTTAAGGCTTCCGGATATTGGACGTATATGGTAACAGCTAATCCAGACTGATTCCGAACTAGAAACTAACGGGCGAGGACTGTCCGAATGACAGAGATGGATATATAGACTATAGGAATCAATCCTAAGTCTCGGAGTAGACAAGAGTATCGTACTCAAGTCCGGACGGATAACGGATGGACTTAGAGTCCAGACAGAATGAGTGCAATCTAAGATGATATTCGAACTGATCTACTACAGCGCATGTACAAGGGTTTATATACTATGGATAACTAACGGAATGATCAATAAGCAAGGATGCGAGGCTATGTACGAAGTATAAGCAAAGTATGTATACAGCATATTGGTAAGTCGGACGGATAACGTATCATAACCGGGAATGAAGTCTAAGCTAAAGCGGATCAGTAAGTGTAGCGGATCAGTAAGCATAATGGAAGTAAAGGATAACTGGTATACCGGTGTACAGGAATGCTGAAAGGGGATGAATGATAGTTAGAGTTATATGAACAGAAGTGAAACAAGGATTAGATTGGATCTGTGGACCGGATGACAGATATGTCCATCAGATCTGGATCGGATCTGAGATCCGGATCTTCAGATCTGTACCCGGGAATATGGTATATGACAGTATCCCCCCCTTAGGGCTGATCCCTAGAGGCACGAGAATCAGTGATCCGGAGCGGATGGTATGAGTGCGAGACAATAGAGAAGTTGATGGGAGAAGTTGCTGAGTTCGTATTTTCGACAGATATACGGATGCCAAAGCGTTGCAGGTGTTCCTTCCTTTCCCCACTTTTTCACCACCACTAGCTTAACTCAAACATGGCTGATAACGGATCCGGCTCTAAGAAGACCGCTAGGCAGACTCTAGCGGATGTACAGGCCGCGCTGGCTGCTGCTGAGGCCGAGGTCCAGAAGGAGGAAGAGGCTGAAAGGCGGAAGCAACAAGAGGAGGAGGCGGAATGGAAACGCTTGGATGGGATTAGGAAGATTGAACAGGCTGAGATCCGAAGGGAAGCGGAGGAGACTAGGCGCAGGGCTATTGTAGCGGAAATGGTGAGCTATGATTGGTACCATCGGATCCATGGCTTATCGGATCCATCCCTTATCAGATTTCATAGACTCGCGCTATTTCAGCGGATAAGGATGGGTCTTGTACCCGTTGCGCTAAGAAGAATCGGATCTGTCTATGGTCCAATGCCGATAGCAATTCCTTGGTGAGTCGTCCTTGATTTTTCGGATCTGTGACTCTTAACATTCAGATAGATCAAGGCTTGTAACGCGTGCCGGAAGGACAAGGCTCCTTGTCCCGGACGACCTGGAACCGTTACGGATTCCAAGTCTAAGAAGAGGCAGCGCGCTGCTGAGAACCCATCTCCGAGAGGCAAGGGTAAGAAGCGCCAGCAGAGTCCGACTCCGGATCCGGATATGAAGACGGTAGTAGCGGATGAGGTGGAAGTGGAGTATGATGATCAGGCCTGGGTTGCTGCTGCTAACAACATCATAGCGGAGCTGGTCCGGACCAATGGATTACTCCAACAGAGCATCAGAGCGGCAGAAGGGAGTAGGGCTGCTATGGAGAGGATGAATACTAACTTGGAGGTGTTTTTGGAGCAGCAGAGGGAGGAGCCCCTTCAGTGACAAATCCCGTATTATACGGGTCACCCGACCTACATAATATCCCGTGTAATACGGGCCAGCGGATTATGGGCCGATGTTATGTATATACCCGATGTTGACGGGTGGGCCGGGAGGAATATTATTTCCGATGGAGACGGGTGGGCCCATCTATGCTGATGTTATATATATCATTGATGATAGCGGATGGGCCGGGAGAAATATTATTATGGAGATGGGTGGGCCCATGTGGGTAATATGTAGAGTAGGATTGACATATATTATAGACCTGAGGAGAGATGTATAGCAAATAGTATTATATAGACGGGTGGGCCGACATATCAGTATTATTTTGTAGACGGATGGGCCGAGGGAGCGGTGAAATATTTATTAGATAGACGGGTGGGCCGATGTAGGGAAATATCAGATAGACAGGTGAGCCAAGGGTGGGGTGAATTATTTATTACATAGACGGGTGGGCCGATGTGGGGTAATATTAGAGAGACGGGTGGGCCGAGGGTGAGGTGAATTATTTATTACATAGACAGGTGGGCCGACATGGGGTCATATTAGATAGATGGGTGGGCCGAAGTGCAGAATTTTACATAGACGGGTGGGCCGACATCGGGTAATATCAAGTACCAAGTACTAAAACCCAAAACCCAAAACCCAAAACCTGAAACCTGAAACCCGAGCCCTGAACACCCAGACTCGGGACTCAAGAGACTCAAAACTCAAAATTCAAAACCCAACTGGAAAGTCATACATTTTTACGAGTTAAGAAAATTCAAATTTAAGATGATATACATTTTTGTCATCTGGAAATACCGAGTACCGAGTACCGAGACCTGATACCCAAGACCCGAGATTTGGCACTCGGTAGTCAGTGAAATGAGTACAGAAATACATAAGATACTACACATTAGTTTCAAATTTTGACTTGTGAATCACAAGTCTCGAGTCTCGAGACTCGAATCACCGAGTACTGACTACCAAGTACCAAGTACCGAGTGCTGAGTGCCGAGTGCCAAGTGCCGAGTGCCAAGTGCCAAGTGCCGAGTGCCGAGTGCCGAGTGCCGAGTGCCGAGTGCCGAGTGCCGAGTGCCGAGTGCCGAGTGCCGAGTGCCGAGTGCCGAGTGCCGAGTGCCGAGTGCCGAGTGCCAAGTTCCGAGTTCCGAGTTCCGAGTGCCAAGTGCCCTGAGGCTTCCGGGTATTAAAACACAGATAGCCCTCGCTCTCAGGGGGTCATCAGAATTTAGATCACCTCAAACGGATGTGATTTGGGTGAGATATGAGCAAAATACTATATACCGGGTGAATTTCAGCATTGGAAGTTTGATGCTTTCGATGTTTTTGATGTCGGGTCTCGATGCTTTCGGGCATTAACATGTAGATAGCCCTCGATCTCAGGGGTGTGGCAAAATTTAGATTGTCTGAAACAGATATAATTTGAGTGAGATATATGCAAAATACCACACACTGACTACCGAGGGCTGAGTACCAAGTGCCGAGTGCTGAGTGCCGAGTTCCGAGTTCCGAGTTCCGAGTTCCGAGCGCCAAGTACCCCGATGCTTTCGGGTATTAACACTCAGATAGCCCACGCTCTCAGGTGCCTGTCAGAATTTAGATCATCTCAAACGGATGTGATTTGAGTGAGATATGAGCAAAATACTATATACCAGTTGAATTTTGGCATCAGAAGTTCGATGCTTTCGATGTTTTTGATGTCGGCTCTCGATGCGTTCGGGCATTGACATGCAGATAGCCCTAGATCTCAGGGATTCATCAGAATTTAGATAGTCTTAAATAGATATGATTTGAGTGAGATATATGCACAATCCAAGATACAGGGTGAATGAGTCCCAAGTGTTGAGCGCCAAGTGCTCAGTTCTGAGTTCCGAGTGCCGAGTGCTGAGTGCCGAGTGCTGAGTGCCGAGTGCTGAGTGCCCCGATGCGTTCGGGCATTCAATCACTGTCAGGAGGTGTTCCCTCATCCACCTCAGTGCCATCAGTGTTGCAATCAAGCTTTCTGCCGTGTGCTGAGTGCCGAGTTCCGAGTTCCGAGTGCCCCGATGCTTTCGGGTATTGACACCCAAATAGCCGACACTCTCAAGGGCCCGTCAGAATTTAGATCATCTCAAACGGATGTGATTTGAGTGAGATATGAACAGAATACTATATACCGGGTGAATGTTGGCATCAGAAGTTCAATGCTTTCGATGTTATTGATGTCGGGTCTCGATGCTTTCGGGCATTGACATGTAGATAGCCCTCGATCTCAGGGGTGTGGCAAAATTTACATTGTCTCAAACGGATATAATTTGAGTGAGATATATGCAAAATACCACACACTGACTACCGAGTGCTGAGTGCCAAGTGCCAAGTGCAGAGAACTGAGTTCTGAGTGCCGAGTGCCGAGTGCCGAGTGCCGAGTGCTGAGTGCCGAGTGCCCCGATGCTTTCGGGTATTAACACCCAGATAGCCCTCACACTCAGGGGCCCGTCAGAATTTAGATCATCTCAAACAGATGTGATTTCAGTGAGATATGAACAAAATACTATATACCGGGTGAATTTCAAGTGAGATATATGCAAATACTATATATTGACTACTGAGTGCTGAGTACCAAGTGCTGAGTGCCAAGTGCAGAGTGCCCTGATGCTTTCGGGCATTAACACCCAGATAGCCCATGCTCTCAGGGGCCCATCAGAATTTAGATCATCTCAAACAGATGTGATTTAATGAGTCCCAAGTGCTGAGTGCCGAGTCCCAAGTGCTGAGTGCCGAGTGCTGAGTTCTGAGTGCCGAGTGCCGAGTTCCGAGTTCCGAGTTCCGAGTGCCCCGATGCTTTCGGGTATTAACACCCAGATAGCCCTCGCTCTCAGGGGCCTGTCAGAATTTAGATCATCTCAAACAGATGTGATTTGAGTGAGATATGAGCAAAATACTATATACCGGGTGAATTTCAGCATTGGAAGTTTGATGCTTTTGATGTTTGTGATGTCGGGTCTTGATGCTTTCGGGCATTAACATGTAGATAGCCCTCGATCTCAGGGGTGTGGCAAAATTTAGATTGTCTGAAACAGATATAATTTGAGTGAGATATATGCAAAATACCACACACTGACTACCGAGTGCTGAGTACCAAGTGCCAAGTGCAGAGAACCGAGTTCCGAGTTCCGAGTGCCGAGTGCCGAGTGCCGAGTGCCGAGTGACCCGATGCTTTCGGGTATTAAAAGCCCTCGCTCTCAGGGGCCCGTCAGAATTTAGATCATCTCAAACGGATGTGATTTGAGTGAGATATGAACAAAATACTATATACCGGGTGAATTTTGGCATCAGAAGTTCAATGCTTTCGATGTTTTTTGATGTCTGGTCTTGATGCTTTCGAGCATTAATATGTAGATAGCCCTTGATCTCAGGGGTGTGGCAGAACTCACATTGTCTCAAACAGATATAATTTGAGTGAGATATTTGCAAAATACTATGTATATACTGACTACCGAGTGCTGAGTGCCAAGGTCTGAGTTCTGAGTTCCGAGTGCCAAGTGCCGAGAACCGAGTTCCAAGTGCCGAGTTCCGAGTGCCAAGTTCCGAGTGCCGAGTTCCGAGTGCCAAGTACCCCGATGCTTTTGGGTATTAAAAGCCCTCGCTCTCAGGGACCCATCAGAATTTAGATCATCTCAAACGGATGTGATTTGAGTGAGATATGAACAGAATACTATATACCGGGTGAATTTTGGCATCAGAAGTTCAATGCTTTCGATGTTTTTGATGTCTGGTCTTGATGCTTTCGAGCATTAATATGTAGATAGCCCTTGATCTCAGGGGTGTGGCAGAACTCACATTGTCTCAAACAGATATAATTTGAGTGAGATATTTGCAAAATACTATGTATATACTGACTACCGAGTGCTGAGTGCCGAGTTCTGAGTTCTGAGTTCCAAGTGCCAAGTGCCGAGTGCCGAGTTCCGAGTTCCGAGTGCCGAGTGCCGAGTGCCCCGATGCTTTCGGGTATTAACACCCAGATCGCCCTGACTCTCAAGGGCCCGTCAGAATTTAGATCATCTCAAACGGATGTGATTTGAGTGAGATATGAACAAAATTACTATATACCGGGTGAATTTTGGCATCAGAAGTTCAATGCTTTCGATGTTTTTGATGTCGGGTCTCAATGCTTTTGGGTATTGACATGTAGATAGCCCTCGATCTCAGGGGTGTGGTAAAATTCAGATTGTCTGAAACAGATATAATTTGAGTGAGATATATGCAAAATCCCATATACTGACTACCAAGTGCTGAGTACCAAGTGCCGAGTGCCGAGTGCCGAGTGCCCAAGTGCCAAGTGCCTTCCGAGTGCTGAGTGTCCCGATGCTTTCGGGCATTACCACCCAGATAGCCCTTGCTCTCAGGGGTCCATCAGAATTTTGATTATCTCAAACAGATGTGATTTGAGTGAGATAGGAGCAAAATACTATATATCAGGTGAATTTCAGCATTGTGTTAAGACCGTACTCAAGTAGTATCGGATCCGAAGGGCTTCGGCCTCAGCTCGTAGCGCTGTGCCCCTTTCCCGAGTCTTGCCCCTTATTTCAGAGAGCTAAAGTATCGCGTCTAGTGAAACGGATAAGTATTGCAATGGATCCGTTAAGACTTCCGGATATCGAACGTATAGAGTAACGGCCAATCCGGATCGGATCCGGACTAGAAACTAACGGGTGAGGACTGTCCGAAGACAGAGGCGGATATGTAGACTATAGGAATCTATCCTAAGTCTCGGAGTAGACAAGAGTAGCGTACTCAAGTCCGGATGGATAACGAGGGACTCAGAGTCCAGACGGAATGAGTGCAATCTAAGATGATATTCGAACTGATCTACTACAGCGCATATACAAAGGTTTATATACTACGGATAGCTAACGGAATGATCAATAAGCAAAGGTGCGAGGCTATGTACGAAAGTATAAGCAAAGTCTAAGTGGAGCGTATTGGTAAGTTGGATGGATCACGAATCATGAACCGGGAATGAAGTACAAGTAAAAGCGGATTCGTAAGTGTAGCGGATCAGTAAGCATAGCGGATCAGTAAGCAAAGCGGAAGTAAAGGATAACCGGTATACCGGTGTACAGGAATACCGAAAGGAGATGAACGATAGTTAGAGTTATATGAACAGGAAATGAAATAAGAATCAAAGCGGATCTGTGGACCGGACGACGGATATGTTCATCGGATCTGGATCGGATCTGAGATCCAGATCATCGGATCTGTAACCGGATATATGGTATATGACACATTGGAAGTTCAATGCTTTCAATGATTTTGATGTCGGGCCTCAATGCTTTCAGGCATTGATATGCAGATAGCCTTCACTCTCAGGGGTCCTTCAGAATTTGGATCATATTTTCGCATCAGGAGTTGATGCTTTCAATGATTTCAATGTGAGGCCTAGATGACTGTGTTCATTGACATGTGGATAGCCCTTAATGTCAGGAGTGTCACAGAATTCATATGGCCTCACATGGACATATGAGGTAATGTAGGACATTGTCAACACATCAGGAGACACATAAAACACATCATAAGGCACTACATCATGTCTTCAATAGTCATACCTATGTGTAGTATGATAGTGTGATCTTTAATATACTGTTCAGGCTGACACTCATCAAGTATCACAGGTCTATTGTACAGACTTAGAATAAAATACAGTAGTCTTAACTTGATAGTCATTACACGATAGTCTTCACTTGATAGTCTAATATGATTGTTGATTACTACATAATACATAAGCTGTGAGGGTTAGGATTATTATGGAAGATATGACAGTCATGGTTATTAAGAAAGCTTATATTATGCCTAGCAAGTTAAGACTATTGAGTTAAGCACAATCATACCTTAGTCTAGTAAGCACTGTCAAAGCTTGTGACCTTCTGGTAACCGTTGTGGCAAAATCATATTTTGCTGATGTATATATCTTGTGATTGTAACTTTCTTGCACCAGTGCACAGTGATTGCCTTGAATTTCGAGTTTTTTTGTATTTAGAGATACATACCACTGAGCAGATACTGTTTCACGGGACTGGACAGATACACTGGAAGCCAATCTATCATCATTATACATAGGTGTGATCATAGCAAACCTGATGGCAGTCCCTGATGATTTTGTTTTTTAGGTTTCTCCTGATGTTTTAGAATTTTTTCCCACACAAGGCTGACAACAAAAACATTGAACCTGCGAAGCTCAGACACACCCAATAAATTGTATTTTGCTCATATCCTCCCTCAAATCATGTTGTTTGAGGAAATATGATCCCCAACATCCCTTCGATAGATATGCAATATATAAGGATACTAGGACAACAGGATTTATTCCTGTTGTGCTAGTGTGCTTACCCTTGGTGCAAGGCCTGACATCAAAAATCACCCGATATGTAATATTTTGCTCATATCTCACTCAAAGTCTTATCCTTGTGAGACAGATCTGAATTTGTGACAGGCCCCTGAGATCAAGTTCTATCTGCTTGTGAATGCCTGAATGCATTGAGGCTAGACCATTGCCAACATGGAAAGCATTGACCTTACAATTGCTGAAATACACACAGTATATGGGATTTGGCTCATATCTCACTCAACTCTTATCCATTTGGGAATGGGCTAAATTCTGCCAGGACCCGTGAGATCTAGGGCTATCTGCATGTCAATGCCTGAGGCATCGAGGCTTGATATCAATAAACATCAAAAGCATCAAACTCTGATGGTGAATTCACTTGGTATATAGTATTTTGCTAATGTCTCACTCAAATCACATCCGTTTAAGATGATCTAAATTCTGATGGGCCCCTGAGAGCGTGGGCTATCTGGATGTAATACCCGAAAGCCTCGGGGCACTCGGCACTCGGAACTCGGCACTCAGAACTCGGCACTTGGCACTCGGAACTCGGAACTCAAAACTCAGCACTCAGCACTCGGTAGTCAGTATATACATAGTATGGTGCAAATATCTCACTCAAATTATATCTGTTTGAGACAATGTGAATTCTGCCACACCCCTGAGATTGAGGGCTATCTACATGTTCATGCCTGAAAGCATCAAGACCCGACATCAATAACATCGAAAGCATCAAACTTCTGATGCCAACATTCACCCGGCATATAGTATTCTGTTCATATCTCACTCAAATCACATCCGTTTGAGATGATCTCAATTCTGACAGGTCCCTGAGAGCGAGGGCTATCTGGGTGTTAATACCCGAAAGCATCAGGGCACTCGGAACTCGGAACTCGGAACTCGGAACTCGGAACTCGGCACTCAGCACACAGCAGAAAGCTTGATTGCAACACTGAAGGCACTGAGGTGGATGAGGGAACACCTCGTGACAGTGATTGAATGCCTGAACGCATCAGGGCACTCAGCACTCGGCACTCGGCACTCGGCACTTGGAACTCAGAACTCAGAACTCAGCACTTGGCACTCAACACTCGGGACTCATTCACCCTGTATCTTGGATTGTGCATATATCTCACTCAAATCATATCTATTTAAGACTATCTAAATTCTGATGAATCCCTGAGATCTAGGGCTATCTGCATGTCAATGCCCGAAAGCATCAAGAGCCGACATTAAAAACATCGAAAGCATTGAACTTCTGATGCCAAAATTCACCCGGTATATAGTATTTTATTCATATCTCACTCAAATCACATCCGTTTGAGATGATCTAAATTCTGATGGGTCCCTGAGAGCGTGGGCTATCTGGGTGTTAATACCCGAAAGCATCGGGGTACTTGGCACTCGGAACTCAGAACTCGGAACTCGGCACTCAGCACTCGGCACTTGGTACTCAGCCCTCGGTAGTCAGTGTGTGGTATTCATTTGGCACTCAGAACTCGGCACTCAGCACTCGGTAGTCAGTATATACATAGTATTTTGCAAATATCTCACTCAAATTATATCCATTTGAGACAATGTGAATTCTGCCACACCCCTGAGACCAAGGGCTATCTACATGTTAATGCCCAAAAGCATCAAGACCCGACATCAAAAACATCGAAAGCATTGAACTTCTGATGCCAAAATTCACCCGGTATATAGTATTTTATTCATATCTCACTCAAATCACATCCGTTTGAGATGATCTAAATTCTGACGGGTCCCTGAGAGCGAGGGCTATCTGGGTGTTAATAACCGAAAGCATCGGGGCACTCGGCACTCGGAACTCGGCACTCGGAACTCGGCACTCGGAACTCGGCACTCAGCACTCGGTAGTCAGTATATACATAGTATTTTGCAAATATCTCACTCAAATTATATCCATTTGAGACAATGTGAATTCCGCCACACCCCTGAGATCAAGGGCTATCTACATGTTAATGCCCGAAAGCATCAAGACCCGACATCAAAAACATCGAAAGCATTGAACTTCTGATGCCAAAATTCACCCGGTATATAGTATTTTGTTCATATCTCACTCAAATCACATCCGTTTGAGATGATCTACATTCTGACAGGTCCCTGAGAGCGAGGGCTATCTGGGTGTTAATGCCCGAAAGCATCGGGGCACTCGGCACTCGGCACTCGGCACTCGGTAGTCAGTGTGTGGTATTTTGCATATATCTCACTCAAATTATATCTGTTTCAGACAATCTAAATTTGCCACACCCCTGTGATTGAGGGCTATCTACATGTTACTGCCCGAAAGCATCGAGACCCGACATCAAAAACATCGAAAGCATCAAACTTCCAATGCTGAAATTCACCCGATATGTAGTATTTTGCTCATATCTCACTCAAATCACATTTGTTTGAGATGATCTAAATTCTGACGGGCCCCTGAGAGCGAGGGCTATCTGGGTGTTAATACCCGAAAGCATTGGGGCACTTGGCACTCGGAACTAAGAACTCGGAACTCGGAACTTGGAACTCGGAACTCAGAACTCAGCACTCGGCACTCAGCACTTGGGACTCGGCACTCAGCACTTGGGACACATTAAATCACATCTGTTTGAGATGATCTAAATTCTGATGGGCCCCTGAGAGCATGGGCTATCTGTGTGTTAATGCCTGAAAGCATCGGGGCACTCTGCACTTGGCACTCGGCACTTGGTACTCAGCACTCAGTAGTCAATATATTGTATTTTGCATATATCTCACTCAAATTATATCCATTTCAGACAATCTGAATTCTCCCACACCCCTGAGATTGAGGGCTATCTTCATGTCAATGCCCGAAAGCATCGAACTTCTGATGCCAAAATTCACCCGGTATATAGTATTTTGCTCATATCTCACTCAAATCACATCTGTTTGAGATGATCTAAATTCTGACAGGCCCCTGAGAGCGAGGGCTATCTGGGTGTTAATACCCGAAAGCATCGGGGCACTTGGCACTCGGAACTCGGAACTCGGCACTCGGAACTCGGAACTCGGAACTCGGAACTCGGAACTCGGAACTCGGAACTCGGAACTCGGAACTCGGAACTCGGAACTCGGAACTTGGAACTCGGAACTCGGAACTCGGAACTCGGAACTTGGAACTCAACACTTAGTGCTCAGCACTTGGTAGTCAGTATATCTTATTTTGCACCTTTCCCAAGTACATACCCTTAATTTCAGAATGAAGTCCAGATGAAATCCAATGAAGTCCGAAGGACTTCCGGAGACTGGCTACTCTGATGGAGTGCTGGAGGACTTCTGGATGAGCACAGGAACCTTCCGGAGGAGTATAGAAACTTCTAGAGAAGTACAGGAAACTCTGGAGGAGTTTCACCTGCTGCATAGGGTCCGAAGATAAGACTTCTGAAGGTAAGCTTCCTAGATGGAAGCACATGGAGGAGAGACTGCAAGGGACAGAGTCCAAAGCAGGATCAGATAGGAGGAGTGGTCCAGAGGACAGGATGTCTGAAGGTTGCGCCATCTGAATGTTCAGATGTCCAAAGGTTAAGATGTCCAAAGGTTATGATGTCTGAAGGTCATGATGTCCAAAGGTTACAATGTCCGAAGGTTTTGATATCCGAAGGGTAAGATGTCCGGAGATCCAAAGGTCCGGAGATCCAAAGGTCTGGAGGTCAGCAGGAGTGGACAGGATTATAGGACAGGAGAATAAAGGCTACCATGGACAAGGTCTGGAGTAGAAGCAAACAGAGGTAGGCTACACTTAGGTGGAGTCAGAGATAACAGGAAGTAGACATAAGTCTTGGAAAGACAGGAAGTGCCAGAAAGGCAAAGGTCCAGCTTAAGGAATCAATCCTTAAGCTTGGATAGAGATGGAAGGACAAATCCAAAGGTTTGGAAGTCCAGCCTAAGGAATCCTTCAGGTTGGACTCGGATCTCAGTACACTTCACTTGATTTTTGATATCCGGGACTCCATAGTCGGAACTTGAGTCTTGAATCTCGGGTGTCGGGTGTCGGTTGTCGGTTGTCGGGTGTCGGGTGTTGGGTGTTGGGTGTTGGGTGTTGGGTGTCGGGTGTTGGGTCTCGATGGTCGGGACTCAATATTTGGGACTCGTTGGTCGGGACTTGATACTCGATTGTTGGGATTCAATGGTCGGGCATTGGGTTTCAGGACTCAAATCTCGGGCTTTGGGACTCGGGTTTCAAGACTCGGTAGTCGGGACTCAATGGTCGATTGTCGGGATTTGATAGTCAGGGCTCGGATATTGGTACACTTCACTTGATTTTCGGTAGTTGGAACTTGGCATTTGGCATTTGGTAGGCTTGAATGATGTTGGCTTTCAAAGATCTATTATCATATATTGCTCAATGAAATACCAGACGATCGGAAGTGTGCTGGACATCACATATTCATTTGTCGAGACCCGGGTCTCGGAACTCGGTACACTTCGCTCGAGTTTCCACTTCACCCCTTTGCAAGGCTCCATGCCATACTACATCATTAGATGACTTTGAATTATTACCTCCATGATATACAACTAGCTGAGCTCCATCATGTCTACAATTATCATTCTCCTGGGCCCACCGTTTATATTATATACCCCTACGTCGGCCTACCCATCTATGCAATATATGTCTACCATTGGCCCACCCGTATATAATAAATCTTTCACACCGCTCCCTCAGCCCACTCGTCTACAAAATAATACCAATATGTCGGCCCACCCGTCTACAAAATAATATTAATTCGTCGGCCCACCCGTCTAATATGATATATATCTGGGCCCACCTGTCTATGTGATAACAAGCACCCTTGATATACCTGGCTATTTGATACATATCTACCTTGGTACACCCATCTACATAATATCCAACTACCTCGGCCGATCCGTCTATTGAAAATTCATGTCCATCGGCCCACCCATCTACTTTACATATTCCCCACCTGGGCCAACCCGTCTCCATCGGGAATAATAACACTCCCGGCCCATCCGTCACAGTCGAGGATATATCTACCTTCGGCCCATGGTCCGCTGGCCCGTATCATACGGGATATTATGCACGTCCGTTCACTCGTATAATACGGAGATATGTTACTGCAATATGTGGAGGGAGTTCCAGAACATCCTTCTTGAGGGGATCCGGAATGGAATTCGGATCACTGAGGCAGCCCAATCTGAGGCCACTGAGAAGGATGCTGACGAATCCGGATCCGCTGGGGACATGGAGATGGATGGCTAAGGATTTCCGGATCCGCTTTCTCTGCTACTAATGTACTTGTATATCCGTTTTGTATATTCATTGTATAGCAATAGGACCGGGTTTGTCTGGATATGCGGTGTGGAAAGCCGAGACTAGATTGGACACGTTTCCGAGTTCCGTGGCTAGTAATCACGAAGTCTCTTCATCCATTCCTTCGTATCCGGACCATCGGACGAGGTATAAGAGTTGGCACTGACATCTACGACAGTCTAGCTTCGAGTCTAGGATTTCGGATATCTCATATTCTGGTTCTCCGTCGACTTTGACCGGAGGTGGAGGGGGCTGGATACGATTAGGAATTGTGTTCAGAACGGATGGTTCTAACTGTGAGACGTGGAAAACGGGATGGATGGATTTCATGGATTCAGGAAGTCGGATGGTAGAGGAATGTGTACCCGGACAAGATATGACTTCAAAACGGACCTAGGTTCTTTTCCGAGAGTTTCTTAGATGGGCGAGTGGACCGGAAGTACTTAGCCTTGACAAATACTTGATCTCCGATATTGATATCCGGAGCGGGTTTCCATCTAGCGTCCACAGGTCCTTGATATCTTTCTTGGGCGTGAGCCATTTCTTCTCGGAGGAATTGATGAAGGTCGTCGAGGTCTATAGCATAGTCGCAAGCACGGATGGAGGATAGATCGCGTTCCGGATGGATGGATATGTTCGGATGATAACCCTTATTAGCAAAGAAAGGTGATACTCCGGTAGTAGCACTTGGAGCGTTATTGTAGGCAAACTCTGCTAAGGGAAGGAGTTCCGACTAGTTGTCCTGCTGATAATTGCAATATATCCGAAGGTATTGTTCCAGGGTTTGGTTGGCACGCTTGGTTTGTCCGTCCCCTTCCGGATGATATCCGGATGTGAAGTGGAGGACCATATCCAATGCTTTTCCTAAGGACCGGAAGAAGTGGGATACGAATTCTGTACCACGGTCCGAGGTAACATGGGACAGAACTCCGTGCTTGGAAAACATGTGAAGTAGGAACAGGCGAGCGAGGTCAGGAGAGGTAATGGTATCGTGAGTCGGGATGAATATTGCTTGCTTGGATAGTCGATCTATGATAATGAGGATGGCTGTAAAGCCGGATGAGTCCGGAAGTTGCTCTATGAAATCCATAGAGATGGAATTCCATGGCTTTTCTGGTATGGAGAGTTGTTTGAGCAATCCATAGGGTTTATGTCTCAGAACCTTGGCTCGGGCGCAGGTAGTGCAGGATCGGACGTAGTCCTTAACATAGGTGCGTATACCCGGCCATGTATACTCGCGTTGGATGAGGTCTAAGGTTCGGTTTTGACCAAAGTGTCCGGATAAGGGGTGATCATGAGTATTACGGAGGACGCGAAGTCGGAGGTTATCGGATTCTGGAACATATATACGGTTGTCGCAACGGAGGAAACCACTATCGTCCACTGTCCATCTCAGATCCGAAGGTACCGGAAGATGGTTGGTTGCAGTAGGGTCATTAGGGAGCGCGGTCAGGATGTCTTTCCGAAGGTCATCAATATCCATTAGAACAGCTGCTCTAAGAACCGGAGGTGCTAAGGTTGAGGCTCGTAGGGACAGAAGCTAACTGTTCGGACGTGAATACCGGACGGAAGTTATGAGGGTTAACTCGAGCGTAGTCCTTATCCCCCTCTTTGGGATAGACATCCCAGCGTCTAGTAAGGGAATCCGGTTTAACTCCAAGTTTTCCTGGGACGGAAACGGATGATGAGGTTGAACTGATGGAGGAATTCTGACCAGCGAGCCTGACGGCGAGAGAGGAGTTTGGTAGTGGCGAAGTACTCAAGGTTTTTGTGGTCCGTAACAACATCTACAGGCTCGGCCGAGCCTTCTAGATAATGTCGCCAGGTCCGGAAAGCTTCGTATATAGCTAGGAGTTCCTTGTCGTGGGTGTCATAGTTGAGTTCCGGAGCGGTTAGTGTACGAGAGTAAAACGCTACCAGACGAAGCTCTGAGTCTGGACATACAATGGAAAGTATTCCAGGCTATAGCATAGTCAGAGGCATCGGTTTCCACTACTATAGGAACATCTGGCATCCAATGTGTAAGCACTGGAGCAGGTAGTGAAAGCTTTCTTGAGCTCTTCGAAGGATTTCCGACAATCTTCGGAAAAGTTCCACAGGAGCATCCTTGCGTGTAAGCCGTGTTAAACGAACCACGATATCCGAGTAGTTGAATATAAACCGTCTATAGAAATTTGCGAATCCGAGGAAGGACTGGATATCCTTGACTTTCCGAGGTTCTGGCCAGTCAGTAATAGCTTGGATCTTCTCGGACGACATAGTCAAGCCAGTCCGGAGATAGGAGGTATCCGAGGTATTCAACGGAAGTGGAATGGAATTCGCATTTTTTCGGGTTTGGCATAGAGACGATGTTTACAGGAGTCGACAGGAGTACTTCTCGGACGTGTTGTTTGTGGGATGCAAGATCATGGGAATAGATAAGGATGTCGTCCAGATATATGATAACGCATACATCCAGCATATCAGCAAACACAGCTATTGACAAAGTGTTGGAATGCTGCTGGAGCATTAGTGAGACCTTCCGGCATTACCAACCATTCATAAGAGCCATAGCGCGTTCGGAAGGCAGTCTTCCATTTCGTCCCCTTCCTGCTATCCGGACGAGATGATAAGCGGATCGGAGGTCGATTTTGGTATAAACTTTAGCGCGGCTTGGAGAGTCTAATAGGTCGGCAATGAGGGGTAACGGATATCAGTCTTTCTTAGTGATCTGGTTGAGTCCACGGAAATCCACACAAAGGCAGAGAGAGCCGTCCTTTTTCTTGACAAATAGGACTGGAGCTCCGTGAGGAGAGGATGAGGAGCAGAGGAGTCCAGAGGCAATATTTTCATCAAGAAACTTCTGGAGGGCTACAAGCTCAACCGGGGATAGAGAATAGATAGTTCCGAGGGGAGGACTAGTTCCTTCTTCCAGATCTATGTTCAGATCATAAGGACGATGTGGAGGAAGTTGGCCAGCCTTTCCCTTGTCGAAGACATCCGCAAACTCGTGATAGTCCGAAAGGGATTTTGGATAGATCCTGGAGGATCGGACGAGAGAGACGCGGACCGGAGATCGACACCGGATGGACGAAGGTATATACTGAACTGGACCGATCCTTCTAACTTGCAGGCCCGGCAAAAAGCAACTGCATTGATTAGGGATATGTTAGGAACAGTGTTATCAGCGGAGGGTATGGATGTAGTCGGAGGAGGTATGGTTTCCGTCGAAGGAGGGATATCCGAGGACGGAAGTGACGTCGGAGGGGTCGATGGCATTCCATGAGATGTCGTCCGGAATTCGATGCTGCCCAAAACCCAGTCAATCAACGGATTGTGTCGGGTGAGCCAGCTATATCCAAGAACGATAAAACAAGATGAATCCAAAGGGGTAACGTAGAACGTATCGGAGGTGACTACACCGGACAGGAAAATGGACGGACAAATCTATAGCTTCGGAAATAGTATTATTACAAGTACCATCAAACAAGCGGAGCGGAATCGAGGATATCGGATATGTAGGGATTTTATGTTTTCGGACGAACGCAGTGTCTATGAAACAATGAGAAGAACCACAATCTACAAGAGCTGGAAAATCAGGATATGGATGGGAGTGACGGAAGTGAAACATATGGACAGAGGGAAGTCGGATCCGAGAGCGCGACAGCAGTTGAGTCTTAACTCCTTTGTGCAGGCAGAGTCAACGCGACCCTCTTCCTGCATGGAGCTAGGAGGGTCGCGGACTATTTTTTTGTCTCAGTAGAGACCTCCGGTTTGACTTCCGGAGCTGACTACTGCAGCTGCGGCCCTTGGCAGCGCGCGAAGTAGACTTATTGCATTCCCGAGCCGTATGGCCGGGTCCGCCACAGAACAAGCAGAGTTTCTTGTCCAATCTTCTCTGCCGCTCTTCGGACTGTTAACTTTCGTCCTTACCCAGCTTGGAATTAAGGTCTGGAACCCTAGGAGCGGATGAGCTCGAGGACGCGGATGGCTTTGCAGATTTCTGATTATTGGAGTTGGAGTTTCCAGATTTGTTATTTCCGGATCCGGACGCATTGGCGTTGGTCCGGTCAGAAGCGGATTGCTTAGGGGTAGTGAGATGAAGCGGGTTTAGTCTCTCGGGAGATCTCTCCCTTCCGTTCCCAGTATCGGGCAGTCGATAGTCTGAGCGAGGGTTTTGTATTCGGAAAGAGTAGAGGGTTTACCCATGCGACTGATTTCATCCTTGATAGTGGGCCGGAAGTCCGTTATAGAACTGGCGTCGTAAGGCTCCGTCGCCCCAGCCACGGACCTGCGAAGCAAGACGCTGGAATTCCACAACATACTTGTTGATGCGCTGTCCGTCACGCATGTGGAGCTGTTCGAGCTGCATTTCTGCATCACCGGATGGGTCGTGAGGTCCGAAATTGGTTTGGAGTTCAAGCATGAACGCGGAATAGTCGCTCATCCAATCCAGACGATCATCCAAATCATCGGACAGGAGATCCGGTTCAAACCATTCAAGAGCCATACCCTTAAGGTAGGATTGGGTGAAGTTGACTTTAGCCCTTCCAGGTACGGAAAGCCTTAGGCTTGCTCTGGAAGTTAAGCTCACACTGGACGAAGAACGCACGTAGCTTCCATGGTTCGGATCCGTCAAAGGTATCCGGTTCGCGGACCTTGACTTTGGAATCTTCGGATGCGGGTGCGCAACGATTACTTGTGAGCAAGGTTATCGATGGCTTCTGATAGTTGAAGCATAACTGCGGTCCTGTGGGTTTAGGCCATCGTTTTCATCGTCATCATCATCCGGATCATCGTCCGGATCACCACCATTATCATCGGGTGGATTACCAGGGAAATCATCATCACCATCATCAGGATCATCATCATCGTCCGGAGGTCCTGCGGCAGGAGTGCGCGTAGGGGTTTCCAGGTGTCGACGATTAAGGAGTTCGGATATGGTTTGAGCGGGTCCGCGACTAACACATCGCTGAGAGAAACTGGTGAAGGTGTTGACTATGGGTGTCGGATCACGACGGAGGGAGGTAAGTCCGACCGCGTGCAGAGTTGTTTGTGTCTTGGTTGGAGGCATGATAGGTGTAAGTAACTCGGAAAGGTATGAGTTTGAATATACTGTTAAGACCGTACTCAAGTAGTATCGGATCCGAAGGGCTTCGGCCTCAGCTCGTGCACTGTGCCCCTTTCCCGAGTCTTGCCCCTTATTTCAGAGTGCTAGAGTATTGCGTCTAGTGAGACGGATAAGTATCGTAACAGATCCATTAAGGCTTCCAGATATCGAACATATATAGTAACGGCTAATCCGGATCGGATCCGAACTAGAAACTAATGGGTGAAGACTGTCTGAAGACAGAGGCAGATATATAGACTATAGGAATCAATCCTAAGTCTCAGAGTAGACAAGAGTATCGTACTCAAGTCCGGACGGATAATGGAGGGACTCAGAGTCCAGACAGAATGAGTGCAATCTAAGATGATATTCAAACTGATCTACTACAGTGCATGTACAAGGGTGTATATACTACAGATAACTAACGGAATGATCAATCAGCAATGGTGCGAGGCTATGTACGAAGTATAAGCAAAGTATGTGTACAGCGTACTGGTAAGTTGGATGGATAACGTATCATAACCGGGAATGAAGTCTAAGCTAAAGCGGATCAGTAAGTGTAGCGGATCAGTAAGCATAACGGAAGTAAAGGATAACCGGTATACTGGTGTACAGGAATGCCGAAAGGAGATGAACGATAGTTAGAGTTATATGAACAGGACATGAAACAAGGATTAGATCGGATCTGTGGACCAGACGACGGATATGTCCATTGGATCTGGATCAGATCTGAGATCCGGATCTTCGGATCTGTACCCAGGAATATGGTATATGACAGAGATGAAGGATGACCTTGGTGACTGGATTAAACACCGTCTGAAGTGGGGCATCAAGGACCAGGGTTCTGTGGCACTCGATGCTATCAACCGCTGTGAAATATCTGTGGAGGATCTACAGGCTCAGTGGACTGACCAGCAACAATTGCAACTCTCAATTCACGCTCGTGAGTAACCACTCAATATGCACACAACGAGTACTTATGTTAAATTTGTCCTCAGATGCTCCTGCTCACCTCCGAAAAGAACTCGACACTGTCCTGGCTCTACAATCCGATTTGGATGCCTCTGATCAAGCCTTGCAGGCTACAAGGACTACGCTAGAGAAGGATGCAGCATCCAGTGATACCCTTGACGTCCTCGAGAGCCTACAGAGGGGCCATGATCAGCTCATGGCCAAAGTTGAAGCACTGTATTCTTCTCTAAATGTACATGACAGGTTTCCCAAGCTCGATGGAGTCAATCTTGACTTTGTCCGTGTACTTCTTATTGCATGTGATCTCAAGATGAATATTCGGAAGCGCGCTGTGACAATCATATTGGCGCTAGTCATGTATACCTGCATAAACCTCCAATAGGTGGACCAAAGTTATCCCTCATATCATTCACTACTCCCCTATCAGCAGTCTTCACTTGTCTCAGCCATAACCCTTGTCCAACACTATTCCGCACTTTCCCGCACTATGTGCGCACATTCCCACAGCGCTATTCATGCTCCCGCGATTTATCCGACACTATTCCCGCGCTTATAGCGCTATCAGAACTACCAGCAATGTGTCTATAGGAGCATTAGTGCATGTCCGCTCTACCTAGTGCTTGTTCCCGCGCCTAGCGCTAGTCCAACGCGCTGTTCTCGCGCTCTAGGAATCACCCGAAATGTCGGAATCCATCCATGGTCCATCCTACCTCATTGGTATGTAATTTGCCTTGCCTCGAGTTTGTAAAAAGTGCTACAGTCTTATTACATGTATATCCTATCCCTTCCGAGTCCGAGATGGTATAGTTTACTAGTATAAGAAGCCTATGGTGACTACTTTGACATTACTTCCCTTCGACTGTATCTCCTTCCCTTAGGTTTTACTTAGAAGTAGTCACCCCTTTAGTTGCACTCTATGGCCCCTATTTGACTTTCCTTACCCTTGCAATCAATACCTCTGATCTCACTCGCTATCCATTACCCTCCTTTGACTCAGTGTCCGCTTTCCTGACTTCCGCTCTTTCCCACGCAATTAGCGCTCTATCTTGCGATGCGCTATTCCCGCGCTCTAGCGCTCTTTTGGGTCTTTTGATCTTAAGTTGTTCTTAGTAGCTTTTCCCTCAGGTCAAACGTTCTTGCATCTTTGTTGCAAGTATAGCAGCATAGGCAGAGCATTAGACATATACTGGCTGAGTACCTTAACAAGTGCCTAGTCAGGTTGTGTTTTTCACAGCATCCCCAGGCATTTCATCATCTGAGGACTCGATGATACCAGGCTTCCCTACCATCTCATTTCGTCCCTTAGCCCTCTTGGGCACCTTGCCTTTACTTACCTTGGGCACAGGCACCTCGGGAGACGAAGCTCTCTTCTCATCAGGTAACCGACACGAAAATGATAAACTCATACAATGCTTTATCTGATCTACAATATGTACAATATGTGTCATTATTGTACTTCACATTATAAAGCTTTAAATACCCAGACTACATAGGATGGAAATGGCCAAATGTGCATTCTTGATAGTCTTATTGCAAATACCTGCCAGCCTGTCATCGAGGTGGTATATTTTGTAACATCTGCCAGCTGCCGCAAAGTTAATGAGAGTCTCCATGGTCTCCAATTTGAGTATTAATGCCAGCACACTTGCAGTCCACTACAAGTCTGCCTTGTCCTGGTCACAACTTGTAAGCTTTGACAGGATTTTCTTCCTTCATAATTGTTAAAGGGTAGTGCTAAGATAGCGTGAGCCTCAGTCAATGGTAAAGAGACCATATTCCTAATGTACGAACCTAAGATAGTGCAAGCCTACAGGTAAGCTAATGAGGATGTTATCAACAGGAAGAACAAGAGCGTACACACCTCAGTCAATGGTAAAGAGACTGAGGTGCGACGAAGGCTTCTGGCTGCCTTAAGTCAAGAGAGAGAAAATAATTGTAACTAGGTGAGTGATGTGCAATGACAGGGGGAATATATACAGTGACAGACATGATATTAGAATGACACCAGGTTGGGTGCTCTGACAGATCATCTCAACAATAATATCTAGATAAATGCCAATATTAGATAAGGGTTTATATGGCCGGACTATTTTGGATCACATCAGTAAAACCTCGAGTCTATTTTCTGCCATTATGCCACTTTGCCCGCCTTGACACTGGCGCCAAGGCGTGAAAATTAATAAAAGGAGTGATACCTTGATCTTTCTGAAAATTTTCAAAGGCGCCAAAGCGTCTTCAATTGATTTAACCATGCAAAGGAGAAAAAATACGGATCAAGAGAGTCTTAAATTCAAATGGCAAACAAGTAGCTATATACAAAGTAAGTCAAAATGCAATCTCAAAGGCATGATGGTCAGCATATTTATTGACATAGTAAGTCTGAAATACGTCATAGGAATGATAAAACTTGAGCTCCTGCGGCAGGAATTCTGTGCCATACACAGGAATAAGATGGGCAGCACGATAGATAGCATCAATGTGAATGACGGCATGCTCCAGGGTATTGTTTGCTCTATATTCTGGACAAACTATCCACATTCCTGTGTCCTTGTCTGTGGTGTCGCCGACTTTTTTGAACTAACAGATCACAGCGCAGGGATACACTTCGCCCCAGTACTGGAATGAAAAAATGTGCAAACATGTGCAACTTCGAGGCCTCGCATGCAGCACATAGGTGAGATGGAGTGCTCGTCTAGGCGCAATCAAAAGTATTATTGGTGACGTGAGTGTGGCACCCGGTGGACATAATCATCGACCAATAAGCACATACTGATTGGTTACACCACACCAACCCCTCTGCATCAGGCATTGCTGGTGATGAACGCCTCCTTGGCAAACCTCACCCTTCAAACGCCACTGAAAGGTGACCCTAATATTAATGATGACTGGGCTGGGGTGTTGATATATTGGCGCCAAAGGCCACGGAAACTTGGAGACAATTATAGATACATGCTGTAGATGATGATCTTCGGTCTCACGATAGGACTTGGATAAATTAACGGAGGTAGATAACATTAAGTTGGTTGTTGAGGATTTTGACTACTTTAGTCTGAAGATGTGCCGACAATCAGGATACACAGCAACATGCGCTGTGGGCAGAAGTTGGTTTGCGGGGAATTGCGGAATCGTGGGATTGATATCCAAATTAGGCAATGAAAGCTCTCCTTTGATCTTGGAGAGAAGGCAGCTGCTGCCACTGTTGTTGCTGTTGCTGCTGCGCGTTGTCTTGATAACCGAGGGTCTTATTTAAATATGTGTAAGAATGTAATGACACCACAATTACACTTGATAAGACTTCTTGCCAGTCCTCGATTAACATGGTGTGACAATCATACCAGCGCTAGGTGCGTATGAGTGTCATAGGCATATTTTGCCTTGCCTAGAGGAAAAGAGTAAAGTGCTAGTCACCAGCGCTATTTAATTTCTAAGCTATCCGTTTTGGAACCACTTTTCTCCCATAGCGCACTACCTGGTCCGACACCTAGGTATTCCGTCCTCCCATGTCCTGCCTATGTCCACCTACCTCCACTGGTGCATTATTAGTCCTTAAATGTTGCTACTGATCAGTCGCAGGTCTTATTACATGTATCCTTGTGTTCCGCAGCACTGCATGTTCTATTACCTGTTGCTACATCGTGCCCTTGCCAGTGGTTGCTACTATTCTCGCCTACGCATTTCCGAACCCTACACAGTATGATAAAATGACCCGTTGCACATACAGTACTTTACTTCCCTTCCCCGGACCTTTGCTGGTGTCAGAGTCACTTTAGTCACTATATCTTAGTCTTGATGCAATCGATTCCACTCTCTCTGATCGTGTGTCGCTTGACTTGTTTTTAAAGTGCATGTCGCTAAAGTTCCCTCATAAGTTTGACTTTCGCAACATCGGGATCACTATCGGTAGTTGCGCTACAATGTAGTCGCTACCAGGCATTTCACTTGCACTGTCTTATCTTACTTCCGCTCTCACTCCCTTTGATTTCTTCTCGCTGTCGCTAGTCAGACGTCGCATAGCGCTATCACATAAAACAACTTGCATAGCGCCTTTCACTTATGCGCACATTTCTCTTTCGGAACTCACTTGTAGCTTATTGCTACAGCGCTACTTCATTAGTTTTTGGTCTTAGGTCGCTATAGGTTTTTTAGCCCTTCACGCTATTGCTTCCCTTGCTTATTAGTAGGGAGTTGCTTCAATAGCAGTCCTCTTGGGTCAAATACTACACTCACGCCTATTTGGATAAGTAGCGCTAGTTTTCTAACAGCCTAGTCGCTATTTCTCTTTCCACAACGATCTACAACTTTTCTCTTTCGTGGTAGATAATGTGTGAGTTCTTGGGAGGCTCGCTAAACCAATCAATTAGATTAACTTAGCTGGAGCTTTATTATCTCTGACTGAAACTATGGGTTTGTCTAGGATATACCGTCTAGACACTTAAACTGGTTTCTTGAATATACGATAAACTGGTGAGAACTGGTCTCACAAACTGTTGAGAAGCTGGTCTCAAATGTGACTACAATGACCAAAGCTTGTGTTGGTCAATATACAAATACCTGGTGAGAACACTGGTCTCGCAAATGACAACGATGGACCAAAGCTCGTGTTGGTCAGTAATGATACATGGTGAGAATGCTGGTCTCACAAAACTGAGTTTCTATCGTGAGAAACTTATGTAATCTCAAGGGAAATAACTGTCCCTGCACTTGTCTGGACAGTACTTAGAAAGGAAATGTGCTTTCTAAGCAGCAATCTGTTCAGTCTGAAGCTTCTTAGGTGAGAGTTCAATTGGTTCAAGTGGGAGATTCTATTTTTTTTGGGGGGGGAGAATGGGCTCTCCTTATATACATTTTGTGTGGGAATATTATGTAAGTAAAAAGGTGATGTAATGACTTCAGAATGTGAGAAGAGTATTCCAAAAACTGGAGCAGAATGTTCTAGCAGGTGCAAAAAACATTCCAGAATATTCATGGTAGGATAATGACATTATTATGAGTCATTATGAGTCATTGGAATGTTCTAGCAAATTCCATGGCACATTCTGGAATTGATGACATCATTATGACATCACTATGATATCATATCTTTCAACAGAATACCTGCAGGAGTGTGTGTGAAGTCCTATGACATCATTATGACATCATACCCTGTAGGTAAAATTTTACGAAGCATCTGATTAGTCAGAGCATCCTAATAGAAAAGTAAAGTAAAGAAACACTAGAGAAAACTACTCAGAAATAATGGAACAAATAATAGTACACAATACGCAGGCCTTTTAGATAGGTTTTTGTTAGGCTTTGAACTTTTCTCTATGGGTTTCTCTAGCCAAAGTGAATAAGCCAAAGGAAAGGCATTACCTTAACCTTAAATTTGCTTCTCATATCAACTAGGTCATTATGTGATTCCCATCTCACATCTGACTTTTTCTTCAAAACACGGTAGATTCATGAATCACTGAGGGAAAACTGAAACTATTGGACCAAGGTTTGATACCAAGGTATGGGTTGACTAGTCTGAGGACTAAGCTAACAGACTTTGTCTTTTAGGGGGATACCTAGTAGTCATGTCCATGCATGATTCCCAAATCATGCAGGACAGCGCTTACAAGAAAAGCAATTCATGTGCCTCGGGTGCAAGTCCCTCAACCGTCCAACCAGTCTCTGCCCCTTGCTGAATACCCCTGGCTGGTTGGGACCTTCGAATGTCACCCCAAAAGAAGACTTATTGATGACAACCCTTGACGCACTCTCCCCCGGGAAGAATAACTCGTCTAAACACCCGAACTCTAGGGGTGGAAACAATAGAGGCCAAGGACAAAGAGGTAGAGGGAAAAACAGCTTTAGAGGAGGTGAGGTGGCCTGAAATTTTAGCGGCTTCAAGCCATAAGAACCAGCAGCCCCCGTCAATCCCTTAGACAATATGCCAAAGCAGCTTAGATGGCGTCCTAATTGTACAATGTATGTGGTCATGTAGAGTGACATTATGATCATGACTTACTTTGAATAGCTTTGCGATTAAAACAACACTTGTTGGTTTTTGGCATCTCTGGTGTGAGGACCAAGAGATCTCATGCAAAATAGCATGAGGCCAATCACATCAACCAGATCTAAAGAGGCCCACATTTACTGGCTATTTGTACATAAGTTACTCATATAGGTAGGACAGGAAAGCCTTGGATCTATGAAAATACCTTCAATGGTGCCTATTTAGGTTGGATGTGCCGTGCAGAGATGCTGAAGTCCAAGGGAGCGGCTACCAGCCTCACTAAAGTATCCTTTCCTCCCTGAAGACATTGTCCCCATTCTTGGGTTTGGATAAGCTGGGCGGTGCGGGAGACTCTGGTTGTAGTCCCAACACTGTAGTCACAACTGCAAAAAACTTCTACAAACACAAAACAAATGGTCAATAATGGTAAAATGGTTTGAGGTCCCCCGGCCCCAGAGAGGGATCTGATTTCGTTGTCAATCGATCCCCTGATGAAAGGGCCAGGGGTTATGGTGACGGCGACATGGACGCTAACACTAAACTTTTCCCCCCCACAGCTAGATATTGGCACATCAGCCACCACAATCAATGCCCCCCCACACGACTCAATCAAACACAGGCCTCAACAAACCTCCCTACTCAGGGTGCACTCGCAATGATGCGAGACAACCCACAATGGGCTATAACGACCCCCAAGGTCATTCACAAACGAATGTTCACAAGCAAAAAAAAAACCCATAAGAAAAAGACTAGGGCGAACGTCAAAATAGCATCTCTTGATATGAGAGGGCGATGGCATGAGAGTGTTGACAAATGGCTTCATATAAATCAAATAGTCAAAGAGAGAAAAATAGGTATCCTAGCTCTACAAGAGACGCACCTGACACCCGAAGACAAGACATTGCTAAATGAAACTTTCAAGATGAGACTTTGAATAATCTTGTCAATACCCAGACAAACAAATGCCAAAGGAGTAGCTGTTGTTATTGATAAACACATGACAAACACAAAGAAATCAAAAAATGCACCTTGATAGCCAGAAGAGTGATGCTGGTAATAGTCCCCTGGCACAAAGATAACAAACTAGCAATACTAGTGGTGTACGCCCCAAATGATCCAACCAAAAATGCAGACTGTGGGAAACAATATAGAATGAACTGCCGAACTGCCGAAACCAGATGTAATGTTAGGAGACTTCAATCTGTAGAGGATGATCCAGACCACTTACCTCCTCCTAAAAGATGCTCAAGAGCAACCAAAGCACTTGTGCAACTCAAAGCCCATCTAAAAATGGAGGACAGTTGGCGCTATGAAAACCCAGATAGCCTAATGTATACCTACACTCAATCTGCCGCACAAGGGGGACGTAATCGAGGATTGATCGAATATATGTCACTAATGAATTCCTCCCATTCAGTAAGGAATGGGATACAGAAATAACGGGAATCCCGACAGCCATCTTATGATAACAGCGAGATTATTGGACAGGAGAATGCCCTTTGTTGGTAAGGGGAGATGGGCTCTTCAAACATCGATCCTGCAGGACGAAACTCTAAGTAAAAAACTGATGGACTTAGGGAATGACTTACACGCTGTGACAATCATATCAGCGCTAGGCGCATATGAGTGTCATAGGCATATTTTGGCCTTGTCCAGAGGAAAAGTAAGGCACTAGTCACCAGCACTATTCAGCTCCCAAGCTATCCGCTTTGGAACCACTTTTCTCCCATAGCGCGCTACCCGGTCCGACGCCTAGGTATTC